>NW_021635226.1:0-165505 GCF_004799145.2 Neltuma alba
TTTGTAGTGACCTTGATTGTTTGATTGACATTGGTTATGCTTTGGCCAAATGCTTTGTGGTATGTCAATGTGGATGATATGATGTTTCTCTCCTTGCATGGTATTTGGTATAAATTCCTATGAGTTGGGAATGGTTTGGATTGCATGAACATGTCACAATTAAACTTGCATTGATTTACATGAAAATTATAATTCATATGCTACTGACATTTCTTTGAAATCTCATTCCTCTTATGTTATTTTATGCACTAATTAGGAAGTGGACCAAGCATGGATCAAGGGAAGGATTTGGCCTTGGAATGAATTGGTTTTGTAGATGTTATGCTATGTTGGAAACTTTTGCAATGTATGATAAACTTTATATGGATTTTGTAACAAGTTATAGATGACATTTTGATGTAAGTTATATTTTTATCCTATGTTCCAATGTTGGAATTACGCTTAATGCATTGTGGAAGGGATGTGGATGAAGGAAAAAGAAGAAATAAATCAAGAAAATAGAAATTAGGGGATAAAATCTTCCTAAATAGTGCCAAAATTGTGGCACATAAAATAATGAGCAATTGTTGGAGTTTGGAAATGAAATTTACAGGCCAATAGATATCATTTTTTCCTTTAAAACAAGGGGTAATTCATTAAATTTGGAGTTGTGTACTAAGCGTTATGCCCTTCCAAAGTTGGGCAAAAATACTGGAAATTTGAAAATTTACCAAATGAATAGTATAATTTGACGAGTTTCTTGGAATTATTCTGGATGGAATTGGACCTAATAATTATTTTTTCACTATAGAACTCTTATCAAGCTTCAAGAAAAAATTGGAACCACTTTATTTTGATTTTTCTAGATTTAGTTATGAATTTTCAAAGTTGACCTATTTTCGAATGAACAGTGTACGGACAGAATGAACAGTAAAATCCTGAATTTCAAATTTGTCATCCAAAAATGTTACAAAACGACTTATATTGGTCCTAATTAACGTATATTGGGATATAAAGAGAGGTGTGACAAACATTATGCTTCATTAACAAATTTTTTTCAATTATCTTAAATTGAATTTATTGCTTTAATGTTACAGGATACACTTAAGGAGCAAGTATCCCAAGGTACCTTCGTTTCTTATGGATGAATGGATATCTTGGCCACTACAATTGGAAAGGCTAACCATCCCGGTAGAGTTAGAGGGTCCCCTAAAGGGATTGGCATTAAACAGTTATTTGGCCTTACTTCATAAAGAAGCACTGGTTCATCCTCTGCTGATATAGTATCTTAAGAGGAGCTTGACTAGTAATTACAAGAAGAAATGGAGAGAATTTAAGCTTATCTTAGTCAACAATACAAGACAGAGATGCAAAAGATGCGTGAGGAGTTCGATGCCAAGTTTCAATAGGCTATGATGATAATGGGCATAACCAGATTCCATATGCCTCGAGTGTCTAAACCTTCGCAGGTAATAATCACACATCTTCTTGAATCTTCTCAAATTTCATTTCATCCATTTAAACTTATTTAATATGCCTTAAGTATTTTCTTTCTATGTTCCGAGTTTTACCTATGATTAAAAGTAGGAAGGGTAGTAATAATCAAACGCAATAGCTAACAGTGTCTAACCCTGACCCTGCCTAAGACAATGGACTACCGTGTGCTCTCTATGTGGACTTTGAAGGTTCATCTCATCATGTCACTAATGGTCGAGCATTCTTAGGCACAACAATCCACGGTAAGAAAGTTTTGAAGGATGAAATAAGGGTAACAGTAGATAAGGTCCGTAATGGTCAAGGTGGTTCACCAGTACCCAACCCTACTGATGAGGTTGACTACTGGTTCTAGCTTAAGAAAATTTCATTTTATGGCCAAATAGACTTAGTAGCAGCAAAGAAAGTGACAACAAAGAAGGAGACAAAGAGCGCAGATCCTGTCCTCCAGCCTCTTCCTACTCACACTAGTGTTATGTATGGAAGTTTGTGGCTTCTTCATTCTATGGTGGATAATATAGAGAAACCCCTTACTTTCAACATGCCACTAGGGATTACCAGTTCAGATTTAACATATGACTTCGCTATTGACAAGAAGGACCTCGTTCAGTTCCTCAACTTTGAGCAGCTAGATATAGTCTTCATATAGCTAACTATTTTGTAAGTCACAATATCATTTTCTTATTTCATGTCATGCTTATACATGTCCTAATGTTTCTTATTTAAACAACAGACACTTTACTCACGTCTTCTGGGATAGAGGACTTGAGGGCACATATGGCTTTATATGTCCTCAGAAGGTGCAGAAAATAATAAATATTGTGGAAATGAGGTCGATCTACATGATGATCACAATAACTCAGATGAAAAAAATTATATTTTGTACCTTACGTGGAAGGGTAAGTATATTATTGTATTTGAAATACACAAGTTATATATATAGAATTATAACATGGTTCGTATTTTGTAGTTATCATTGGAACCTCGTTGTTTTTGCCCTCTTTGATAACAAAGTCTATTGGTTCGATTATGTCGCATCCCAATTTTTAGGCCTAGAAGCCTAGAAAGTAGAAGGTAGGCTACTAAGTCCCTTTGAGTAAAAGTCCCAAAGATGCGAAAGGAAGGTAGAACAAGAATAGGGATTAAACTACAAAATGAGAAAGTTTCTAGGGGCATAAGTGTAAATAAAGTCAGGGGCTCTAGAAGAGTGTCAAAGGCTTAGAAAAGAAAATAGATTAGGTGCAGGCCTAGGTGTAGACCTCAAAGTGATGATTCATGAGGTTGAGCCTAATAAGGGCAAAACCATAATTTTAGAAAGTTACAAGCCAATAGGGATAATGCCACATCCCACCAGAATTGACCCTGGCAATGTGAATAATAAATTAGACAGAAGGTCAAGTGGTAAAGTAGACTCGGAGGTAAAACAACTTTTGAGTTGAGATCTAACTGTTGTCTACTTTTTAAAATTATTAGTCCAAAAAGGGCAAAATGAGAAAATTAGAGAAAAATTCCAAAAAATTTCCAAAAAATAGTAAAAATGTAAATTATAGGTTTTAGAACTCTATTTGAGGCCCTAAAAGTAAAAATGGTATAAAAATAAATTATTACTAGATTTTCTGTAATCAGCGATTTTTTAGAAAAAAAACAATGAAAAATTAGACCGAAATAACTATTTTAAATATGTAGAGGCCTCAATAATTCTAGAAAAAATATGAAAAAAAATTTAAGGATCTATTTGAATTTATAAATTATTTTTAGGCCCTAGAAGTGAAAGGATTAATTTTAGAATATTTATTACTGAAATATTTTTGATAAAACCTAATTTTGGAGAAAATTCAAAATAAATAGTTAGAGGTAGAGATAAATTCTCAAAAAACTATGGTGACCTTCCTATATTAAAATATATTTTTGATAGGAAGAAATGAATTTTTGGAGGTCCAAAAGTTTTTTTAGAAATTAGAAAGGAATTTTAGCCAATACTATAACATCAAGTAAAAAAATGTTTAGAAATGAATGTTGATACTTCCTCCTTCTTTCTCCAGTCCATTGGACTTGATTTTAGGCCAAGAATAAACAGTATTTTTGTGGCTCAAGTGGTGCATATGGTTATGGAATAAAATAATGCAAAATATTACATGATTTTATCCAAAACATCATCTCTTAAGGGACACTTGTACACTCCCATAATTCTACAGCCTCTTAAGGTGTCACATGTCCTAAAAACTCTAGATTTTTAAGGGATACTTGGAAGGAAGAGGAGGCCACTTTGAGGCCTATAAATACCCTCTCTTACACCTTTAATTTTGGTTTTCTGAGAACTTAAAGGGGAAAGGTTTTGCTGCAAAAAAACTAAGTTTGGGAGGCCAATTTCATGCAGATTTTAGCCAAAAATTATCAAGCTTCAAGCAAGGATTCATGAAGATATGTTTAAGCTTGATTTTGGTTAGGTTTAAGGGTTGTTTTGGTTGAAATTTCGTGGCAAAATCCTAAGGTATCTTGCTGTCCAAATTTTTGAAATAATGAGGAGTGATTAGGAAAGGATAGAAACTATGATTTAAAGTTTGGAATAGCTTGCTTGATTGATGTTTAGATTGAATTTTTGGAAGAATAAGTTCCCTAATTATGTGACATTTCGGCAAAGCATAGTTCATGGGGTTAGATATTGTTTCAGCTTAATTTGATGATTCTAATGAGTTGAGAATGTGCTTTTGTATAGGGAAACACCAAAAGAAAGTGTTTAAAATCATTGGAATCAAAAATGAAAATTTTGGAAGCTAAATTCACCCTATTCACCCAAATCAGTTTAAAGGGGAAGGAGTGTGATTTTGTTAAATTTGATTTGATATTTAGATTCTATATAAAAATTGTATAGGAATGGACCAAGAGATGGATGGAAACTAAGAGGAAATAATTATGTCCAAAATCAAGAAAAAAAGGGTTTAATTGAGTTTGATGTTGAGAAAAAGTGTTATTGCTTGAATTATTGGTAATTTGGAATGGATTGATAGGTATTGTGCAAGAAAATAAAGAGGAGCACAAAGTCTTAAAAGAGGCCGAAATATATACTTGTGAAAGAGGTAGCTTTAAACTCATAATTTGATTGCTTTCTTACTTGTTTAAATGTGTTTGTTACTTGATTATATTGCCATAATGTGATTGAGCAAATTATGTGATTATGTATGGAATGCTATGATGAATATGCCTTGACAATATGTTATGAGGAATGGTATGATGTCTTGATAGTTGCTCTCTTTCCATGGCAAATGTTATATACATGATATGTTGCATGATAAAGTTATGTTCATGATAACATAGCACATTTTTACATAGCATGATTAGCATAATAATTGTGATTTATTGCTATTGAGATTTCATATGAAATCTCATTCCTTTATGTTCAAATGTTCACCAACTAAGGGCTAGATCAAGCAAGGAGAAAGGAAGGGAAATCATCTTGGAAGATGATTGAGTTTAATGACCCTTGAAGTTATGTTTTGTAAATTATTATGAATTGTTATATATTATTGTGAATCATGTTGGAATATTGTATTAATAATAAAAGTAATATGCATGTGAATATTTGGCCAAGGAATCATGTTTGAGCATCAATTTTGTGATTGAAATGATTATATGGATTAAAAAGAAAAAAATTACCAGGAATTGCATAAAAAGGGAATAAAAGTTGACTTTTTAAGGATAAATTTTGACCATGTAAAATTCTATGTAAATGGATGAGAATTTAGCAGGCTTATAGATCATATTTTTAGCTTTAAAATAAGTGGTATTTCACTAGATTTGGAGTTTTGTGCAAAGAGTTATGCCTATTCAAAGTTGAGCATAAATTCTAAAAAACTGAGAAATGACTATATGAACAATACCACTTCATGTAAATTCTAGGATTAATTGGTGAGTTCTGGATACTAATTAGTTTTTTTTTTCCTTTTAAAGATCATATTAAGAGTTTCTAGTAGAACTTGGAATCACCTCATTTCGATTTTTCTAGAATTAGTTATGAATTTTTTAAAGTCTAGCCTTTGTAAGGTTTACAATGAATAGTAACTCAAAATTAAAAAATTTTAATATTCAAATTTTTTCAACTTAAGGCCATAAGAAATGATTCTAAATAATTCTAATTGAGATAAAATAAGGTCTAAAAGTAAGGTGTGACAGGTAATTATGGAAAGTATACAAAAAATTTCAGAAAAATCCCAAAAAATAGGAAATGGTGTATGGAGGCCTTTTGATAAAGATAAATGATAAAAATACCCCTACAGTAGCTTTAATGAAATTTTTAGTCATTATGGAGGATTGACTTATTAAGAAAAATTGGTCAAAAATTAATTATTAAAAATATTTCAGAGCCTCAGAAATTAAGAAAAAGTAAGGATAATGTGCCTTGGAAATTATATGACATTGAACAAGTGATTTTATTCCCAAATTACCCCTAGTGAAATTATAAAAGAATTTAAGGGCTATTATTTAAGCTAGTTTGGAATATTTATTTGGAAAATTCCAAATAAATACTTTAGAGGGTAATTAAATCATGAGAAAATTCACAAGGTATCCCTAGGATTTATAAGAGATTATGATACAAAAGAAGCCTCTTAAATGTTCATACATTCCAGAAATGTCTTCTCGTGTAAAGAAATTACTATGGTAATTAAAATGGTTTTCTTTTTTACCATTGATAGCAAATTGTGATGGAAACAAAGGATGGCATTTTGGAAAGAAAAAAATGATAATAATGTATTATGGATCTTACAAAAAATAATTACAGTGTCTAGGATACTGTAATTGTGAAATAAAAATTAATTTGAGTGCAAAGTGTACTAATAAAGTAAAAAGGGTCTTCTTGACTTTTACTTAGCCCACATTTTGCCACTTGTCAAGCTATGAATGGAGAGGATTTTTGGTGCCACTTGTCAAGCCAAGAATAGAGAGGATTTTGACTTTGAAAATTCAATTTAGTTTGGATTTATTTTAAGGATGGAAATTAAGCAAGAAGCTTTAACAAGTTGACACCTAAGCATTATAATTAGTGTGAACTTGGATGGCAAAGAATTAGAGCTTGGCTTATAAATAGCCATCTCCCTCCCTCACAATCTCTCATTTTTAGCCAACCATAAGGGAAACTCTTGCCATTTGTTTTCTTGAAGATCTATCAAGGAAAAGCATTCTACTTTGGTACTCAAGCTTGAACACAAGGTTAGTTTGAGGTTATACCTTGTATTATGCTTTGTATTCTTGAATTCTGTGGTTGAAAAATGTTGATTCCCCTGAGGGAAGATGCTGGCTAAATTGAGTTATGATTGAGGCAAGATGATTTTGATGTTGAACCTAGGTTAAAACCATTGATTATAGCCTGATTTGAGTGGTATTACATTCAAATTGGAAAAATTGTATGTTATGAAATTTAGGGTCACTACTCAGCCAGATCTGGTTATGCACCCTTGATGTGATTTTGTGAGTTTTGATTCTTTCATTTGGTTTAAAATGAAAATTGTGTAGGATAAACCTAAGGAATAAGCTTTGGAAGACTGGAATCAAAATCGGAAAGTTAGAATTTTATAATCCTACCTCTCGGCCAAAACAGTTTAGAAGGGAAGAAATTTTATTTTCATCAATCCAAGCTGATATTCAGATTCCTCATACAAAATTGTGTAGGATTGGCTAAAAGCCTTTATGGTTGGAAAGTCATGGGAGTCAAAGGAAAAGCAAGAGGAAGGTTTATGGTACAAGGTAGTGAACTTACATATCTTATGTGCTTGATGTTTATGCTTGTTGTGTTGATTTGCATGATGTTAATTGTGATGATATGACCTATGTATGAATGGTGTATGTTCTGTTTCTTGATGATTTTATGGCCATGCATGTAGTTGGAGACATTAAGCGTAGGGTTATATCACTAAATTGGCATAAAGATAATTAAGGAAGCATATCATACACTTGCATTCATCTTGCACATATTGATGGTATTGTTTGCTACTGAGATTCTCCTGAATCTTACCCTCCCTTAACCAACTGTAATAGGTGCAAAGAGCATGGGAGAAGAAACGAAGAAGTGAAAGTACAAGAATGAAGAGACGAAGATAGAAATAACTATTACACTATGTTATGTAATATGTTATGATAATATATTCACAAATGTGTTGTGGATGGGATTCATTAACGTATGATAATATTGACACGTATGATTGAATGAGATAATGGATGGTAATAGTTTATGGATTGATGAAATGAAATTATGTATGCTTAAATTAAGGAGGAATTAAAAGTGAGAAGCTAATGAAAGATAAAACATAGGTCCCAAAGTAGTGAGCTTCTAGCTCTGGTTTGACCTAGCAAATAGTTGAATTTGATCACAAAATTTGGTGATCATATAGTAAATATCATAAGTTCTAAAAGCATCAGCAGTTTGCCTTAATTGGATGTGTACATTAGGAGATATGAATTTTAGAATTTGAGGCAGAGAATTTAGAAGTTTCAGAATTGACCAAATAAATAGTAAAGTTCAATGAATAAAATGTATGAATTGGTCAAGGATAAGTCTAGTTTTATATTTTTCCCCTATAGAGAATTGAAATATCTTTAACTAGAATTTTGAACAACCTCAATACAATTTTTATAGAATTAGTTATGAATTTTCAAATTTGGATCTGGAATCTAAAATTTAAACAGTAAACAGTAACCTGAGAACAAATTGTAAATTTTCAATCCACAAGCTTGTTCCGTGATTCACTTGAACCATAATGCTTACAAATACGTACTCTGAGGGGTTAAAGGAAAGATGTTTCAAATTTCCTCTATGGAGGTTTACAAGAAGAAACCAAAGATGTTATTGACATGTGAGTTTTATATATTTATTATATGTAAATTTTACAAAAACATGCTCTAGTATCATTTTTTTCCCTTATTGCTGATAGGGCTTTTCATAGATTCAATGTTGTGGCCAAGGACATAAATAAGCCATCACCAACATGGATTCTCCTACATGTATGTTGTTTTGAGCTAAGTATATGCTTATAAATCTTTTCAATAATCAAAGTTAATGTTTATAAATTTTTCTAGATAATCAAAGTCAGATATTCAATTTTATATTTCATTTTGTTAGTACTGCTCCCAACCTAGGAGTGTTGAATGCGGATATCATGTCATCTTCTATATAAATGACATCATTGAGATGGGGGTTACTGAGAAGTTAGAGGAGGTAAATATAAGCTACATTGTAATTCCTCAATTCTTTTCACATTTTTGATCAAGTTGACTAATGACTATGTTATTTTTAATTTACAAGCATTCTAAGATAGTATGCCATATGAGACTGAGGAAATCAATATGATGAGGAATACTTTGTCAACAATATTGCTTGAGAATTTCGAAAATGTGAAATGGTTAAGTCATTCATCATATTTTAGTTCATTGTTTGATTATTAATCAGTTAAGTAGTTGTTGATTATAATGTGTAGTTGATTGAATAAGATTGGATGTTAGTGTTAGGATTGAGTTTATGTCTTGAAAGGGTTTTGCATATTCTTCTGCTCTGCTGGTTGTAGTTGGGTTTGTAAATTACAGGGAGGTTGTATAAGAAATTCAACACAAAATTAAAAAAAAAATAGAGTTTTTAATAGTGGTTGTACGTTAAAAACAACTTTCCACGACGGTTTATTTAAAAACTATCTTGGAAATTTACTTTTCATGGCAGTTATAAAACGCCATGTAATATTCTCCTTACAACGTTGACGGAATTGACTGCCCCTTTCAAACCATAGTGGAAAGCCCATTTTAACCACCATTAAAGGCCTTTTTTCTAGTAGTGCTTTTTGATCTAGCAATGACAATGAACTCTCAAAATATCTTTCTTTCTTGCTGTATTTTTTTTATTTGTGTGCACATTTGATTATGTATAGATTTTTATAAGGTTATGATGCAAACCTACCAATAAAGTATTCACGAATGTGCACATGACATTGTAAGTTTTACTTAGGTGCAAAAATACATATGAACTTTTTCAAATGGGACAAGCAAATTAATGCTTATGATGTCATGCACATTCGTGAATACTTCATGTGGGAAGAGTTGCACCTTAATCCTTTATATATATATATATATATATATATAATATGATATTCCCATCTAGTGAGTGTTGGATTGGGTCCAAGTCCATCCTTAATGTGACGGACTATTTTATCTAAGAGAATAATTTCTTTGATTTGGAAAAACAATTGAGCATTAAGGTCTCAATTGAGAATAGAAGACAGATCAGTCAAGCATTAATTGTTAATTGTGAATTGTAATATTATCCTGTCATAAATGGGTGAGATTACGCCTTTCTAAATTAGTGGTCACCATGACTCTATAAATAGGAGGTACCTCTGCTTTTTTCTCTTCACCCCAACTGTTAATTTTTTGGTTCTCTCTTATTTTCTCCTATTTTTCTGGTGCTTGCATTTTCAGTTATGAAAAGCGAAATTTAGGATATTAGATAAAATAGCAGAAAAGTAGATAAGACAACCTTGGAGATGAAACCCTTATAAGGACTCAATTGTAAATTTCAAAAGTTTCAGTTTAGTAAAGGCATTTTTGAAAAGGGTGTTTGAAAATCCTAAAAATTTGTAAAAATTGATAAAAATTAAAGAAAAATGTTTAGAACAGTATTTGAGGCCCAAAAGGTAAAAATATGATGAAAATAATTCATGAGAAAATTTTGTTTAATTATGAAAATTTTAGCTAATTAAGAGAAAATTATCTAGAATCAATTATTTGAATTATGTGGAGGCCTCAAATAATTAGAAAAAAAATAAGAAAAACTTAGTTTAGAGTTTATAGAAAATTATAAAATTATCCTTAACCTTTGAAAATGAAGAAGTTGGCTTTAAAAAATATTTAAAGCTGAATTTTGCTAAAAAAAGGGTTGTTTTCAAGAGATTTAAAGAGAAGTATCTACAAGTTGAGTTTAAGGCAGAAACAAATCACAAAATTTAAAGGAGATTAATGGAATAGAGATGTGAATTTTCATAACAAGGAAATGTCAAAGAGTATTTGGTCAAAGTTATAATAGAATAACATAATTTGATGTTTCTTAAAAGATAGATTGTGACATCCAAATTTTTTATTTTTTATTTTTGAATTTAAGTTGTATTAAAATGGATTAATTAATGGTACTTAAAATTAAATCTTACTGACTAAATTATAAATCATAATTTTAGTGATAAATATATAAAAATTTAAAAAAGAAATAAAAATAATTAAATAAATAAAATAAAAATAAAATATATTTTAAAAAAAGCACATGCCACCCACTACCATGAGTAGGAGTGTTCATGAGGTCCAAATGTAAGCTATGCCTATCTGAGCCCTCTAAAAAAAGAAATCCCCAACATAGCGCAATGTAAAGAGGCCGAAACAAAAATGGGCATTTTCAGGCCGGGCTTATCACGTGTAAGGCCAGATAGTGAGCAAGGTATACTACCCTGCCCATTTAGCCCTGCCCAAAAAAAATATATAATTATATATATCATAATAATATATATTACAATATTATTTTTCAACCACTATCCGTTTTAATTTTGGTTGAAAAAGTTGTACTTTTTTATTGCTTGTACTCTTCCATAATATCAAACTTTTGTTTATTTATTTTGTCTACCACTATAGTGAATTAATAGCTCTCTTTTTTTCAAATAATTATGAGAGTGTATTATTTAGCCATTATCACTAATTTAACCAAATTGATTCAATCTTGAGGCCATGCCATTGGGGCTACAAGTCTCAAACTGTGGGTAAGGATAATCACAATCGAATCTTTGTTATTTTCTCACCAAAGCCTTAGGAGTTAATAGCAGAGGTAATTTTAATCCACAATTTTAACTATTAATTTTCATATTTTATATTCATACATATAAGGTAATTTTTAAGTATATATTTTTAAATGCAATGTGATCTATATATCACAGTTTATTTGGCCAATACAAGTAGATTCATCATAAACATATGGATAACCTCAATATATAGGTGATAAACATTTAAAGTGTACCAATTTTAGCTTACATTATATTTTATATTTTAAGACACAATGTAGGCTTATTTTGAAGTATTTTAAGATATGAAAATATGAAATGCATATAAAATTCACAATATTATTTATAAGATATAATTAGAAAATTTTTTTATATATAATATGAGTAGGATGTTACTACTTGGGTAGGGAAGCTCACCCTGCCCAGCACGCCCCTTGCCTTGCCCAAAGTGGTTAAGGCCTCTACCGGGCAGGGTCGGGCAGCAGGTGGTATTTTGTAGCCCACTCATTCTTCGGGCTATGCAGTAGGTAGGGGTTATGCCCTACTTAGCCCTGCCCATAAATATCCCCAGCCGTGAGGGTGAGGGGAAGTAATCCCTCGGTGGCCCTTACTTTAAAAAAAAACAATTATTAAATCAATAGTGAATTCACATGCTCCCAACCATTAACACAACCAATTTGCCCCTTCCTTGTTCATTCTTCATTCTTGCCTTTAGTCCGTCTTTTGCTCTATGCTAATGGAAGTGAGAGTGAGAGTAGAAGAGATAGAGAGTGAGAGGAAGAAAGAGGGTTTGCCTTGTTCTCCTATATTTTGGTAAACTATTTTTTATTTGACCTTTTTCTATTTAGCTTCTTCTTTTTATTTTTTAAGTTTTTGACTGAAAATATAATTTATTAGGGCTTGATATACTTCTTTTTATCTTTAAGGCTTCTAACTTATTATTATGATATTAATAAAGCTTATGGGGTTAGAGTAGGAGTTTTATGACAGATTTTTATTTAGATGGTTGATTTGAGAAAATGTAAGTTTGGGATTGGTTGAAAAATTTGTGATTTATGATAATGGTAAAATCAATTTCAAATTTGATCTCTTAATTTCATTCATTAGAGGTTATATTCAAGATTCAATGCTTGAGTTTTGAGGATTTTGTTGGAATATGAATGTTGATGATATTTGGAGGAACTTTAACTAGTGGAAGTTGGGTGCTTTAAATAAATTAGGGGAAATAATTGCCATTTAATTATCCTAATGAGTCAGAGGTGATTAATGGAAGGAGGAATAGGATAGTAATGATGATTTAAGGAATGGTTAAAGTATGACTATTTTTTAAGAATTAAACTAAGCACTTTTTGGGGATTTTTGGATTATTGGAAGGAATTATCTTTGTTAATAACTTTTATAAGTTAAATAGAATTAAGAAGTTTTAGGGATTTGTTATTTAGAAGGGTGATTGGAGGAATAGATGAATTATCATCTTTCTTTTTCCTAAAGAATTTTAAGTGAGCCAATTATGAAAATTTAACCACTAACTATTTATTATTATATTAGTTAGCATTTTTATTAATATATGTTTATAAATTTATTATTGTAGAGTGAGCTTGGTTTGGACTCTTGGGTCTTGAATCCTTTTAATTTAGTTCTTGTTTCAAGAACTTTAGGTAACCACTTTCTAATTTACCTTGTATGGTTGTTGATGTGATTAAAAACATATGTTGACATTATAAATGTTATCATTATATGTTATAGGTTTTATGTATAAAAAGTATAGAATAAAAATATAAAATTTATGTTTTGATAACTTTGTTAGTTAAGTAGGCATGAATTGGTTTATCTTGAGATTATATTGTTGATCTTGAACAAAATCGAGTATTGAATATGAGAATAATTTATGGATATTAGATTATGTGAAATCGAACTAATGAAATGCTTATGGAGTTGTATCGAGTTGTGCTAAGATATGATTGTGTGTGTTGTTTTATACAATGTGGCATGGTCGCCACTTAGCACCCAGTGGCTGCTTAACATTCTTAAGGCCCTTGATATCACCCTTCTTTTGGCCGGGTCAAGGGTCAGCCCAAGGGACATGATACCTCTCCGTATTCCAAGGAAAGGGAATCCGTGGTCTCATGTGAGCTCTTTAACTTTTAGTCGAGTTACACCTCATTATTGGAGAATTTGGTGCAGTCTTGTTAAAGAGATGAATCTTGTTATGTGTGGATAACCCATGGATTTGATCAGAGGTTATAAGGATGGATGGTCCAGTTCTATGCATGCAAGTTACTTTTTGAATTATTATTATATATTGCTTTTCTATAAAGATATTTACATTATATGTTATTTGAATTTATACTTTGCCTGTTTAGCTATCTTGTAATCACGCCATGTATACTTATTGAATTGAAATTGTGGTTACTAGGTTAATTTGATTCATCTTGTGGTTATTTAATATTTTTTAGGTGAGGATTTAGGTGTTAGTCCTAAAGAGGGTCTGAGGCTTGAGTTTAGCCTCTGTTCTTGTTATATATGCTTTGATTGATGTATGTTGTCAAACTTTAGGACCTTTTTGTTATACTTAATTTTGAATTTTTCGCTACATTTTGGACTTGTACTGTTAGGTGGAGTCCTTTTGGATATAAGTGACTTTTATTTTCCCTGTGATTGTTATGGTCAGTTATGGTGGTTATTTTGGTTGGCTTCAAATGCCCTAGCCTATTTATGATTGGTGTTAGTTGTGTTTCTAGGATCCCAGAGTTTCACGAAGGATTTAATGTATATGTGAAAATCAATGTTAGTTATTTCTTGTTATAGTAACTATTTTTATTATTATGGAATAGTGACTAGTACTTTGTTATGATATGATTTTTTTTTTTACAACCATGGTAGATTTCTATTTGATTAATTTTGTTTTTTCTACGATGGCTAGCTTTTCAAAGTTATTAGCGAAGTTCAATTACAAGATTTATTCTTTCTACCATAGTTATTACTTAAATATTTTTGGTTACCTCTTATCTATTATATTAGTCTTTAAAGAATTAATTATTATTTTGGAAATAATTAATTGTACCCATGTTACAGGGGCTGTTATAAATTCAACATCTAGAGCCTCGTGTTTTATGGTTCACTAGTTTTATTTTCATTATGGCTTATAGTTGTGTTGGCAATATACATTAATCATGCATATGCTTCCTTTTTAATTTTAGACTTCTTTTTGTGTTTTTTAAGGCTTATCATTTCTTGCTTGCTTGCATCCTTTAGGAGGAGAGAGATGGTAGATACATATAGGACACAGCCAGCCAATAACAATGGCAACTCAGACTAACCTTAAAAGGCCTTAGACAATGAAGCATTCTTAAGGGAGCTAAGGACATTGATGATCTAAATCAGTCAACAAGTTTAGAGACATGAGTAGCAAATGAATGAAATGAGAAATGATAAGGACCCCATTCAGGAAAATGGGCATATCAATACTGATGAATCAAGTAGCTGTCATTCCAAAGAAGGTCTCCATACTATTATGGAAACTGGTGATAGTAATCAGCATGAAGAAAAGAAGGAATATCCTATTAGTAATGTTTGGAGAAATTTCACTAGGTGCGACCCACTCACGTTTAATGGCAACTTTAATCGTTCTAAGAGCAAGGCTTGGATCGATCACTTAGAAATTGTCTTTACATTGGTTTCATGCACCTCATGTCCAAAGATGCAAGTAGCGGTTGCACTGCTTGTAGATACCACTAAGAGGTGGTGGGAGAGTGTTAGACCATCTGATGGAAATTTTGCTACATGGGAAATATTTAAGTAAATATTCTTCCAACACTATTTCCCTATGGCCCTCCAATCAATCAAAGAAAAAGTTCTATGCCTTTCAATAAGATGACCTGGATGTGGATGCTTTCATTGCCAAATTTATAGAATTGATCAAGTACATGACTTATGGATGCTTTCAATGAGTGGATGGCAGCTGGATTATTACAGAAGTCTAGATCAGAGTTTAGACAACAGCTAGTGCCACTCCAGATCACTTCTTTTGATGACATGTGCACGACTTCGTCTCCTTGATGCTAAGATTAAGGGTTATAGTTATGAAACTGAGCCAAAAAAGGATTCTTAGGACCGATTCTGTTCCTTTATGAGGCCTATTGATGGAGTTGGTAAAAGGAGTGAGTTCAATCCAGGAAGCTTTGGCAAGAAAAGTCGCTTCAAAAAGAGACAGTTGTAGAGACACCCACTTCCAAGGGTTAATACTAGTAGGAGCTAATCATTATTATGAGGCTCTACTGCTTTTATACCTAGCACTACATATTTTCTAGCATGTTCTAGGTGTGCCAAACATCATTAGGGCAAGTGTTGGACTTGCTTTACTTATAGCAGCATTGGACATATCTCTCGCTATCACACTGAAAACAAACAGAGTACATTAGAGACTTGATCTACTATTCTGGATCATGCATTTGCGTTGACTTAAGAGGAGACCAATACGTCTCCCAGCCTGATTTATCACAATATGTGTGCATTATTTGACTCTGGTGCTACACAGTCTTTTATAGATTTTGAATGTTCCAAGCGATTGAACCTGCATGTTTATGTATTGCCTTTTGATATGAATGTTTCGACACCCACTGGATCTTTTGTGAAAACTTCAAATGCATGCTTGAGTCTTGTGTTGGAGTTTAAGAGTTGTAAGACAAAGATTGATTTGATTTGTTTTACCCTTAAGGGTCTTGATGTCATTATGGGCATGGATTGGCTAACAACTAATGGAGCCACACTTCATTATAAAGCAAAGACTATTTCTTTGCCTATGTATTGCATGCCTATTGAGGTGCCTAGTAGCCCTCATTTGTTATCAACTATTCAAGTTGAAAGTTGTATAAACCAAGAATGTTAGGCCTTTATGGTCTTCTTTTCTATTTAAGCTGAGATAGAAGAAGGAATTAACAAAATTGAGATTGTGAATGAGTTTCCTGGGGTATTTATGAAGGAAGCGTCAGAATTATCCCTTGAATGAGAAGTAGTGTTTTTCATTGATCTAGCTCCTAGGACGGAGCTTATCTCTAAGGCTCTATATCAAATGGCTCCTACTGAATTGGCATAACTAAAGAAGCAGCTTGAAGAATTACTTAAGAAATGATTCATCAAACAAAGTGTGTTGCCATGGGGATCACTGGTGCTATTTGTGAAGAAAAAGGATGGGACCTTGCTGTTATGTATTGATTATTGACAATTAAATAAAGTTACCATCAAGAACAAATACCCACTACTAAGAATCAATGACTTGTTAGATCAGTTTGTGCGGTTAACAGTATTCTTTAAGGTTGACTTATGGTTAGTGTAACATCCCAAATTTTAGACCTAAAAGTACTAGGAATAGCCTGAGATAGGCAGGCTACTGGACCCCAGTTAGTAGGAGTTCCAGAAATGTAAAAGGAAAGTAACAGGATTTTCAGGAACTAAACTGCAAATTAAGAAAGTTTTGAGGAATAAAATGTAAATAAAGTTAGAGACTTCGGAGAAGTCTTTAGGCCTAGGAACGAGAAATAGGGATGAATGTGTAACATCCTGAAAATTATAACCCAAAAGATGAGAGAATTAAAATAGACCAATGGCCAATTAAAGTAGAGGGGACATAAAGCTCACAAGTTTTGAATTCAAGTAGTGTCCAGACTGATGTTTTTGAAGTATCAGTTAAAGAAAGATCTGATTGAGAAGTCAGGTTAGAAATTCCCAAAAATTCCCAGAAAATCATGTAAAATAGGATTGAAGGCCAAAGAGCAGTATTTGAAGGCCCCAGAGGATTATTAAAAGAAAAATAAATAAATATAGAATTTTTTATATTTTCAGAAATTATTGCTTACACTGAGTAATAATGACCAAAATTTATTATTTAAAATACTTAAAGACCTCAATAATTCTGGAAAAAATATATGAAATATTCTCAAAGGATTATCATAATTTATAAAATTGTCCCGGACTTCAAATGATAAAAAGGTTGGCTTTAATAATATTTAGAGCGGAATTATCATTGATACAGTGCCAATTTCGCCAAAAATGGAATTTAAAGAATTTCTGAGGGAATTAAGTTATGAGAAAAATCATGGAACTTACTGTCACACCTTATTTATATCAATGACCTCATAGTCTATCAAGTCTTACTCTCTTTCAGTGACTATCTCTATTCGTCACGACCAGAATCCTTGTTCGCTATAATGAAAGTCACCACTTCCTCTGGTGATTACTTCTGTATCCGTTCATCACCACCAATGCCCTTGGTTCAACAAGACAAAACATGCTTTCTCTCAACTTCTCCTAGTCTTACTTCATCATAACATTGTCCGCTACCTGAAGGACTTCTATGTCCTAGCCTTACTGTGATCCCCAACTAAGTCAACTACTTCCTTTCAACCAATTAAGGAAGAGTCTGGCTTTCAGCTCGAGGCCATTAGCACTTTTTCTTTCCCCTATCCTTAGGGATCACCAACAGTAGAAAGCTATCTTTAGCTCTTTCTAGCTTTTTATATCCATTTAGCTAGTATTCCATTACTAGCTTTGACCTGAACTGAACTTTTCTAAATTCTTGCAGATAGTTCTCTTTTTCCTATGCCAGAACCTCTGCTCTGATACCAAAAATGTCACACCTTACTTATATCATACCTTAGAGTCTATTTAGAGCCATTTTGGACCACCTTGGATGGCCTTAAGCTCATAAAAATGTAACTGGACGCTGATTTAGGGAAATTACTGTTCATTACGCATTTTTTCAAAGTACAGGTCTAACTTTGAAAAAAATCATAACTAATTCTAGAAAAATCATATGGAGGTGTTCAACGGAAAGCTCTTTCAATTCTCTTTAAGGAAAAAATATCCAATTGGACTTATCATTGCCCAATTCGTACAGTTTATTGGGTAAAAGTTACTATTCATTGGGTAAAATCTGAGACTTCTAGATTTTGTGTCTTAACTTGAGAATTCGTATCTCCTTGTGTACACATCCAATTAAGGTGATATACTCTCATTTTAAAGCTTAAAATGTGTACTATAAGTCTGCCAAATTTTATGGCTTGACTCATTCATTTAATAAGTCAAACTGAAACTCAAAACTAACTACTTCAGGAACTATGTTTTATCCTTTCACCTTTGCTTGCTTTAATTCTTTTTAATTTTTTGGCATACATAACTTGGGTTTACTCTTTCCTATTCATGCTCATACATTTTCATACATGTCATAAGTATTCTATGCACATAAATTGCATCAAGGCATCCATAAACATAATCTACAATATAGGAGAATTATACGTTGAACATTAATCTCATTCATTAACATCAATAAATCTCCACTTTCTTCTCCTTGCTTCTCATGCCATTATTGCCCATCATTGGTTGACCTAAATGGTTAGTTAGGGAGGGGGTGAGATTCAGGAAAATCTCAGTAGCAAATAATACCATATTAATCATGCTGGATGGATGCTAATGCACTACACGCAACTTGTTTATTCTCTTGTTAATTAGTGACGCATTAGCATGCTCAAAGCTAACTTCTTAATGCATGGCCATAGAGACATAATCTACTCATCATGAATAGCAATTATAGTAGCTAAAATATGTTACAATAACATTCAAATAACATGTACACAGCAACACACATGCATACTACATCGAGCAATGACAATAGGTAAGTTCACTACCTTGGACTTCAAGCCTTCCTCTTACTTTTCCTTTGACTCTCTTGACTTTCCAATGATATGGGCATTCAGTTAACATCACCAAACATCCTCTTGATGTTCTAAGGTCCTAAACACAGGCACTTTGACCATACAATCCATTAGAACCACTAGATTACATGAAGTTCAAGACTAGCTCTCTTGAACCCAACCTTTTCTCTAAATTTTTGGATTAATATTCTAGCTTTGTAAAAATCATTCTCTTAGAACAATCCTACACAATTTTGCCCAAGGAATTCAAATATGAGCTTAGATTAAGGAAAATCCAACTCATTCCCTAAAATCAGTTTGGCTGAATAGGGGGTTCATAACTCCAAAAATTCCAACTTTAATTCCAATGCTTCCAATGCTTGTTCTTTAGGTTTACCCTACACCATTTTTCATTTTAAAACCATTGGAAGCTTTAGAATCATCAAAATCACATCCTAGGTTATAGTTCTTATCTTGGCCGAATCATACCCCTAGCAATCCAACCATGAAATCTTTTCAATAACGACTTAAAACCACTTGAAACAACCTTGAATCAATGGGTTTTAATTAGATATAACATCAAAACTTCCTTCTCCTAATCCTATACATTTTGACCAGCATCATGTCTTAAGGGAAACTAAACTTTTTAACCATAAAAACCAAAGATTCAAAGCAAGGAACAAGAGGAAACAACTTACTAACCTTAGATCTAAACTTGGTTGATCAAAGTAGGTGTCTTCCTCTTGATTTAGGCTTCAAGAATCAAAATGGCAAGAGTTTCCCTCTCATTCTCCATCTTGACCCAAATAAAAGGGGAGGGAGTGCCTATTTATAGCCCAAAATTTGGCTTGAATGGACTAAAATGCCCTTGATGGCTAATAGAAAAAGTAAGGGCATTTTTGGAACTTCAAGTGCACTTTTGCATCATCATTATATCATTTTCTTGCATCATCCTTACATCATTCTTATAGAAGGTGTTAAGTGTTATAAATTTGGTGGTGGAAAAAGGAGATTAAATCCTAGCCCTTAGATCAAAACTTAATCCTCAAGTTTCCTCCTAATTTCCTTGACCCACGTTTCTCCAGCTTTCTTGACGGCCTTCCAGAAATCAAAAAATTCTCCTGTTTGCTCCATAAATCCCATTTTATTCTAGAAAATATCTATAAATTTTCTCAAGCCATAACACTTCCTTTAAGCCTTGCATAAAATTCATTTACTAAAATACCCTTTTATCGGCATAAACGACTTTTTAATTTATTTAAGCCATTCCATTGGTCTTTTGGTTGCGGGACTAATTTTATAAATCAGTACAATATTTCAACCATTTAATCTCATTTTTGTATACATTTTTAGGTCTCTTGCTATTTTGAATAATTACCTCAAGCAGTATACTTTTTACCGGCCATAACCTCATAAATTCCATTTAAGCTGCCTTAGGGGTATTTTCATCATTTCTCTGCACAAAGAAGCCTTAAAATATTATTTCCCATTTTTTGGGATTTTCTTGGAATTTTTTGTATACTTTTTATTTTTACCCCTGTTGGCCACAACTTTCTGAATTTACAGTTTAGTGCCTGCTTAGACTTAACTTTATACAACCCTTTCTTTGAAATTTCTAACTTAACCCTTAGCTTGTTTCCACTCTCTTTTCTATTTCTGGGCCCTTGAGACTTTACTGGAGTCTTTAGCCTTGATTATACTTGAGTCCCTGAAAACTTTCACTTCGCAGTTTAGTCCCTGAAACTGCTTTGAATTTCTTTCTCATCTTTGGGACTTCTGCTTAAAAGGGGCTTAGTAACTTCCCTTATTTAGGCTACCTCTAGGGCTCTTAGGTCTAAAATTTGATATGTGACAATTCTCTCCCTCTTTTAAAAATTTCGTCCTCGAAATTTTAGGGCTAAACCTCTAGTTTAACTATCACTGAGAGGTTACCTGAGGATAATGTACCTTTCTTTTTCCCTTTTTTTTTTATTTAGCATGCCTAAATATATCCTCGTCAAGACTTATAGATCTAAAATCTCACACAGTCCTACGTACCTTGGCATCAACTTTTTTGCTTTAACGGTTTCCGCCTGTTATCGGCGTAATCTTTCTGTCTACTCTGAGCCGCAAGTAACTTCTGCTTAACTAGCTGTATTTCTCAAAGGCTTGGCCCATTATATCTCAACCTCAAACTTTCTTTTCTTTAAGTTTCGTCTAGCAAAACAATGGTTCATATTTTCTCCCGTATAGAACTTTGAATAGGACCATTTAACCGTTGGAATGATAGCTACTACTGTGAGCAAACCCCGCCCTGGTAGGTACTCATTCCAATTTCTTTTAAAATCCAAAACATATGCCATCAACATGTCTTCTAGGCTCTAGATTGTTCACTTTATTTACCCATCTGGTTGCGGTAATAAGCCATACTGGGACTCAACTTGGTTCTTATGACTTCTTACATCTTTTTCCAGTATGTGGATGTAAACCTTAGGTCTCTATCTGACACGATGTCCTTTGGTACCCCATGAAGTCTGACAACCTCCTTAACGTATAACCTTGCTAATTTCTTTGGCAAATATTTTAACCTCAATTGTCAGGAAATGGGAAAACTTGTCAATTGATCAACTATGACCCATGTCACGTCGTAACCTGATGACGTGCGAGGTAATCCTACAATAAAACCTATAGAAATGCTATCTCATTTCCACTTAGGGAGATCTAGGTTTGTAGAAATCTTGACTATTTTTGATGCTCTATCCTTATTTTTCTAGAACGTAAGGCATCTGATCAAATATTGGGCGACATCTTGTCTCATACCGAGCCATCAAAACCTCTGCTTAAGGTCTTGGTACATCTTGGTCATTCCCGGTTAAATCGTATACTTACTCTTATATGCCTCATCTAAAATTTAGTTCCTGAAACCATTTACTAGAGGAACATAAGTTCCTTTTTATATTTCAATATTCCCTTAGTGGAGATTTCAAAATATTGTCTCATTGTTTAGCACTTTAGCTCAAAGGGTCCTTGCTAACTCATCCCTTCTTTGAGCTCTCTCAATCTAATCGGTTAACAAGACCTCCATTCTTGCTTCTTCTGCTTCATCAGATGTCAACTGCATCTGATAGATAGGACCCCAAATCTCTAATGCCTTTTAACAATTCACTTTTTTTTTTATCATCAGGGTTGCCACTTGCACTAAGGCATTAGCCACTATATTGGCCTTTCCTTAATGGTACTTGATCTAGTAGTCATAGTCATTGAGTAGCTCCATCCACCTTCTCTACCTCATATTCAGCTCTTTTTGATCTTACAGGTACTTGAGACTCTTATAATCATAGAACAGTTCTATGGTAGCCCTGTACAACTAATGCCTCTATATCTTTAAGGCATAAACAATCGCTACTAGCTCCAGGTCATATGTCGAGAAATTCTCCTCATGAGACTTTAGCTGTCATGAGGCATGGGCAACAACTCTGCCTTGTTGCACCAGTACACATCCCAATCCCTATTTACTCATATTTGTGCACACTACATACGGTAGTGTCAGATCAGGGATCACTAGTACTGGAGTGGAAGTCAGCCTTTGCTTCAGCTCTTGAAAGTTTGCCTTACACTTACTGTCCCATGCGAACTGTTAAATCTTCCTGATGAGCTTGGTTAGCGATGGGGCAATCCCAGAAAAGTCTCATAGTAACCTGCCAGCCCTAAGAAACTTCTTGTCTCTGTTCCTATCTTGGGCTGTTCCCAATTGAGCACTGTCTCAACTTTACTAGGATCCACAGCCACACCTTCTTTCGTAATTATGTGGCCTAGGAATCTAACTTCATCCAACTAAAACTCATTTACTGAGCCTAGTAAGGAGCTGTTTCTCCTTTAGTGTACTCAAGACAGTTCTTAATTGCTGATTATGTTCCTCTTGAGATTTGGAGTACACAAGGATGTCATCAATAAAGACTATGACAAATGGATCTACATACGCACAAAAATTCGGTTCATATAATCCATAAAGTAGCAGGGGCATTCATTAAACAACAGTGTCACTAAGAACTCATAGTGTTACTCTTCAAAACGTCCTCAGCTTTTATCCTTAGCTGGTGATATCCTTATCATAAATCGATCTTAGAAGATACCATAGCTCCAACCAGCTGGTCTAGCAAACTATCAATCCGCTGTGTAGGATACTTATTCTTTACCGTTACCTTATTTAGCTCTCGGTAGTCTGTGCACAACCTTAGACTACCATCTTTCTTCTTAATGAAGAGTACTAAAGCACCTTAGGGAGATATGCTAGGTCTAACAAATCTCCTTTCTGTTTCCTTAACTTCACCATCTCCTTTGGCACTATTCGATAAGGTGCTTTTGATATTGTCTTTATTGACCTAACTCAATCTTTTTGTCAACTTTAGACTATCTTTGCTTACCTTAACTTTATCTTGTATCTTGCTGGACTTAGTGCATTCTTGCAAAAAATGGCTAACATTTATGGCCTTTGCACTCTCTTATATTACTTCCCAGGGTTACCCTTCCTTGGGCTACTCTTGCTTGAGTATGCTTAACTGAACAGTGCTGATGGGAATCTAAGGCACTGATGCTGATAGGCTCAAACCCTGGTACTTTACTGTCTTAGACCCTTTTGGTTCTATCTTTAGTCAGGTCTTTCCAACTTACATCCTTGACTCTAGCCTCATCTTAAGGATCTACTCGTCAATACTCAGTTTGTCTCTGTATCACAAGGGATTCCATCCATATCTAAAGCTAGCTTGAATACCTCTTGTTCAAGTGTTACGGCTCTAATTTTCTAACTACGGCTTTTCTCTTTTAATCAGAAGAAAATTGAGCTTAGCCTAATCAACGATAAGGTTATCTGGAAGAAAACATGGGTACTTTCTCCGTACAGGTTTACCACTGAAGGAGGTTTCTGTATCTTAAACTCATCTCTAGTTTTCATCTTCCCAAAGAAGTACTATACTCTTAATCTTATGGCTCAGCCACTTTCCTTTAGTCTCAGTCTATGACAAAATCAGGACCTACTGCACTCTACTATAAGCCTCTTCAGGATCTATGGTGACCCTGGAATACTATCATCTATCTAAGCCACATTAAGATCTCTGGGAGACTTTAACCATAGGGTTGAGTAATAAAATAAGTCACCTCCACTTAGTTGGTAACTTGACTGATCTTTCCCAAAGACTGTTCTAATAGCCAATATCATTCTCTTAGGCCTTATTCAATTCTCCAGGCCACCTATCTGTTTCTTTAGGCGCCTAAACCAATCTACCCTAGGAGTTCTCTTGCTCCTCTAGCTACTCTTACTCTTCTTAGCTACTTTATAACGGTACAAAGAGAGGACTTATGCAACTTTTCTTTCCAGTATAAGCATACTCTAACATGCATAATGCCTAGCATTCCAATGCAAGGAGTACAAGCTCTAACTAGTTACTTGTCTGTAACGTGCTAACCAGACATCTTATCCCTAAAAAGAAAGCCTCTCATCTTGATGCAACTAATTCTGGAAGTTATAGGGAGAGGACTTATAAGGTTCTCTTCTTTCTGCTTGCCCTTCTCTGTTAAGCTCAAGGACATTAAACCCTAGCTTCATTCTTGGTTTTTTATGCTTCCATTGGGGTGAAGTCAACTCTGCTTGCCTTGCCTCTACTACTCCCCTTTCCTGCTTGGACAGGGTATCTTGCTCCATCTAGAGCAGTGTCAATTCTGACTCGGAGGACAAATCTCCCAATTTCTCTAGGAAGACTCACAGCTAAGACCATATCCCCTGTGAAGGGTGCCTCTTTACCTAACCCCAAGTGACTGAGTATCTCTTAACATTATCAGAAACATGCCAACCTCATAACGCTAGTTCCCTATATATCTATCTATCTCATTCTCATCTCTTTCTCTTCTTCTTGATCCCCAAGAATTCTAATAGGGCTATCCATCTTGAGTTTACTATCTCTAAGTTCCTATTTATCTGTTTAGAGACTTGAGATAGCTACTCTATCAAGGTGCTCTAACTCTAACAGGGCTGTAAGAGTTTATCCAGCTTAGGTGGCCACTACACCCTCTTAGTGATGTCTAGACTCTACCCCTAACTATCTTGTTCAACTCCTTATCATTACTCTTCCTCTTGAGGGGGAATCTGGTAGCTTTTAAATAGTGGCTACCACTCTCTCTTTGATACCTATTAGTCTTACTCTCAGTAACCTTATAGTCTATCAAGTCTTACTCTCTCTCATTGACTGTCTCTATTCGTCACGACCAAAATCATTGTTCACTACGATGAAAGTCACCACTTCCTCTGGTGATCACTTCTGTATTCGTTCATCGCCACCAATGCCCTTGGTTCAACATGACAAACATACTTTCTCTCAACTTCTGCTAGTCTTACTTCATCATAATATTGTCCGCTGCCTGAAGGACTTCTATGTCCTAGCCTTACTGTGATCCTCAACCTAGTCAACTACTACCTTTCAACCAATTAAGGAAGAGTCTAGCTTACATCTGGAGGCTATTAGCCCTTTTGGTTTCTCATATCCTCAAGGATCACTGACAGTAAAAAGCTATCTTTAGCTCTTTCTAGTTTTTTTATATCTATTTAGGAATTGAAGATAGCTACTTTGATCATGCTGCCTTAACCTCAGATCAAGGCTACACTAAGTATATCTAACTTAGGTTTCCACTTGACCCCTTTCTGCTAGGGTTTAGACTTATACCTCTATCTGACTTATAAGCCATTATCCTTTCTTTCTCTAGAGGGGAAGTCTCTTTGTCTTTAAACAGTGGCGATCTTCCTTAGTTTATGATTTCTTATCATCATTTATTTGTTCTTTTCTAATTAAGGACTCAAACATCATCTTTTTAGTGATCCTCAATACTTATTTTCTCTAGAACATTCACCTCCAATCCATAACCTTAGTTAGACCTTAGCTGGTATCCCATTACTAGCTCTTACCTGAACTGGACTTTTCTAAATTCTTGCAAATAGTTCTCTTTTTCTGATGCCAGAACCACTGCTAATTAAGCTCAAATTATTTTTATCTTTTGATTACATCATCCATGGTTTTGTTGCATTTTCTAGCTCTTTTGGCTATAATTGAGCTTATTTTAGATTAAGAGTCCATGTATTGAGTTAGTGTCTTTTTTAGGGTAAAATCATCATAATTAGTTATTAATTGTATTCAATTAATTTCTAGGACAATTGATGCCTTAAATTCTTGCTTTTCAGTGTAGGACACCTGAGATTGGAGCCAAGGTTGAAGACTCAAGGCACATAGAGCAAAAGAGGAGCCTTTGCCATGGTTCGCTGCGGCGAACTACTCGTATCAGTATTTTCAGACCCGACCATTTTGGGAAAAATTGACCTGCCCACTTCCATGAACCGACCCAGACACCTCATATTCGGGTTAGAAACCCTATTTTCGGGAGGAATGAGGTCACATACTGACATCTAGCCACCATCAACGTTTTCTCTTCATCTTCTCTCATCTCTCCCACCAGAAACCTAATCCCTCACCTTCCACTGTCACCTTCATCCATGGGCAACACTGAGTCAATTTCAATGGAGATGTTTCTGCACACCATGAGTGGCTAGGCTTCCTCCAGCTCTTGAAGATGGATGATTGGCATGCCTTCTAAGAGCTTCGAAAGGGGAGTTTTAGTTTTATCTTAGTTCTAGCTATGTATTTATAAATTCCTGGGTCTAGGGTTTGTAAATTCTTAGTGAAAGACTTTGATTGATCTGTAATCATTAGTTGATGAATTACATTTGTAGTTGGATTGGTTAATGTTGGATTTCATGCTTCAATATATGTGGTCACATATATGTTCTTTATAACTCTCTTGATTCTCTTCATCTTGCATGGTCATGTTTTGATGATGAGGTGATTTTCTGTTGTATTGAACCAATTGAATTAATCATTCTTAATTACACATTAGGGAAGCTTAACAATGTTTTCATTAATGAGTTCATTAATGTAAGCCTTAGACTCAATGAGTTATTGAGGTTGTTATCAAGAAAACCTAATGAATTTATAAAACTCCCACATCTTAAGAGAACTATGATTGCCAAGAATCCATTTTCAAGAGGTTTTACCAATTGATTCAGCACTTGATTTCCATCCATTTCATCTTAATCTCCCAAAAATCCAAAAATACATTTACATTCTATTGCATTTTATCTTAATTGCAAGTCTCAATGAAAACCCCCAACCTTTTCCAGCTCAATTTGCATTACCATGGCATTTAGTTAATCTAGATCATAATTTCGGCTCCACAAGTGAAACGACCCAAGGTTGTGCCTATAGTACAATCCTTGGATTAGTTTTGAAATTGGCCCCAAGGTGTAAGTAAGACAAGTCAAGGCGATTTTCAAGTGGCACCGTTGCCGGGGAGCCAAGAAATTGGTTCTCTAGGTTAGCTTGTGTCATTTGGTTATCAATTGAAGTTTTGATCCTTTTAGGTTGCATTTTAGTTAGTTTAGTTGCATATTTGTTCATAGTATAGGTTTTCATCTTGCATAGCATCAAAATTTTTGGAAATATAAACAAATATACTGATTTTCTACATTTTCAGTATTTTCACTTTGCATCAGTGGCGTCCAGTAAATTGATTAGCTCTCTATGACAGTTCACCGCGGCCAACCTATCCCTTTGCCACAGCAAACTTTTTGAAAAACTGAAGGATTCCTCTCAGGATACCTTCGCCGCAGCACACTCCTGCTTTTGCCACGGTAAATTTTCTGCACTCAACTGTCTGTTCGCCTCTGTCACCTTTCACCGCGACCAACCACTGTTTTCGCCGTGGTGAACTCTCCTGAAAAGTTTTGAAACTTACACTTTTTGCTTCTTTTTCTGTGCATACATACTCATACTAATCCATACACTTGCATCTATCACAACTCATACTTTTATCTGACTTTATGTGTTGCAAGTCAATTTTGTTTGCTCTTTCTCTTGTGACTCTTTTCTTGCATGCCACGAAAAATAAAACTTGTACCCTTTAACCCTGAGATTGAGAGAAAACTCAGAGAGATAATAAGAGAGAAAAGAGTTGAGGGGACAAGTGAGTTAGTGGTTGAACAAGAGAACATTTCTATGGAATCTAGCCTATCTTATAGCGAGAGTGAGCCTACTGATCAAGAGATAATGGCTGATTTACCACCTAATCACCCTAATCCTAACCCCAATGCCAACTAAGTGAGGAATGGAGGCAATGGAGGGAATGGAGAACAAGAGAGAGTGGGAGAAAATAATGGGAACCCTAAAAGAAGAACAATTATGGAAGCAACCACATCTGATGTCAATTTTGACCCATTACTGCTGCTTGTCCAAAATTTGAAGTTAATTTTGAAATTAAAGGATTATTGATTAATTCCCTTCTAAAATTTCATGGCTTGACAGGAGAAGATCCATATCTTCATTTGCAATCCCTTTCTATGATCTGCCAGAGTATGTAGCCTGTGGGAGCATCGTTAGATCAAGTGCTATGGAAGGTTTTCCATCTATCATTGGAGGCAAAGCTAGAGAGTGGTACATGAGTCTTCCAAGACACGTAGCTGATGCATATCACAGTTGGGGGAACTTAAGGAAAGCATTCTTGGAGAAATACTTTCCGGCTTCTCGTACTTCATCAATGAGGAAGGAGATCTATTCTGCCAAGCAAGACTATGATGAATCTCTCCATGATTATTGGAATAGATTTCAGGACATGCTTTCAAGATGCCCACATCATCAAATTCTGGATGAACCACTGGTGCAATATTTCTATGATGGGTTGAAAAACCAAGAGAAGGGTATGTTGGATGCTGCATCAGGAGGATCTTTGATAGACTCCACTGCTAAGGAGGCCTGGGATTTGATTAAGAAGATGGCCCTGAATCATCAACAATACGGTGTGAGAGATACTAGAGGAGTACATGAGTTGGAAGTTGCTTCAGTTCACAATAGAAGAATGGACACTTTGAAATCAAAGATGGATTCGTTGGAAAGCAAGGTGACCTCTCAACTGTCTATAATTACTACAGAATTGAAGAATATGAATGTACATAGACCAGCACCCCCTATGGATATTACTACCCCTAGTTGTGAGATTTGTAGCTCGGTTATGCATATGTCTAGCGTATGCCCAAGCCGTTATGAGGAGGTATCTGCAGTCTACCAAGGCCGTCCAAATCAGAAGTGGGATCCTTACTCAACACTTATAACGAGGGATGGAAGTCAAACCCTCGATTGGGCTGGAGGAATGAAGAGAGTAGACCTCCAAATAGATTTCAGAAGGGTAGAGGAGCTGGTTCATCCTCAAGCCAGTTCCAAAACTAATCTCAAGCCCTAACCACCCTACCTAAAGATGATACCAACCAACTCTTGCACAATATGATGGCCTTAATGAAGGAAGAAAGGGCTACCAATATCAATCAGCTCAACTCTATAGCTTCACTGATTCAGCAAGATTCTTCCAAGAATGATGCCAAATTTAGTGCTCTAGAAAAGAGGATGGAACAATGGGAAACTATGTCTGAGAACATCAACTCCTATGTAACTCAGTTGTCCAACAACATGAGTGAGCAACAAGCAAGAAGCAGTGGCGCTATTCCCTCCAACACTGTTATCAATCCTAAGGGCTTAAATGCCATTACTCTTAGGAGTGGGAAGCAAGTGAATTTTAGAGAAGAGGAGGATGAAGTTATAGATGAGGAAATCTTGTGTGATGAGCTACCACAAGCATCTTCAAAGGTCAAGAATTTTGAAAGCCCTAAGGAAATAAGGCTAAAGTGGAAAGAAGCCCCCAAAGAACATGATGGCAAGGGTAAAGCTGAGGAATCTGAGCCAAGCAATCATGGAGCCTCAAGCAAGGAAGGTAAGGAGGTAAACATCAATGCACTACCTTTTCCTCATGCTTATTTGAAAAATGTTAAAATAGGTAAGGAGAGGCAAGATCATGAGTTGCTTGAGACATTTAGGAAAGTAGAAGTGAATATACCCTTGCTTGACCTGATTAAAAAGATTCCTAAGTATGCTAAGGTCTTAAAAGAATTATGTACTCAAAAGAGGAGATTTAAACCTAATGAAAGAGTCCAATTACCCTCTAATGTGTCTGCATTGTTTAAACTCCAAATTCCTGTAAAGTGTCAAGACCCTGGATCTTTCACTATCCCTTGCACTATAGGAAAGGTTACTATAAGGGGAGCCCTGTTAGATCTAGGTGCAGCCATTAATGTCATGCCTAAGTCCGTATATGTCACAGCTTACTATAATATTGACTTAGATTCTTTTCAAAATCATTTTTGACCACATTGGATGGTCTTGGGCTCACTTTTTATCATAAAAACGCTAATTTTCGGATTTTTACTGTTCATCGGGTAAAAATCCAGTTTTTCTGGCCCAACTTCAAACATTCATAACTTATTCTACAAAAATCCAATTAGGGTGGTTCAAAATTCTAATTAAAGCTCTTTAAGTCCTCTTTCAAGGAAAAATAATCTCATTGTCAAATTCTTTATGAGAAAGCATCAGGTTTTTGAGAAAACAACACTGTCCATTTGCCAAAAACCCTGATGTCCAGATTCTGACCATTAACTTTGAAAAATCATTATAAATCATATAATCAGCCATTTTTAACGTATTAGTTATCAATTTGAATCTCAGGATGTCATATTTCATCATACCAAATTTCACAATTTAATGCATTTGGGAACATAATCAAAAAGTCACGTGAACCGGTCAGGGTCAGTGTGCTTCCAGCACTGTTAGTTTAATATTTACATAACCAAAATAAGCTCACGAATTTTGTGGCTAAACTACACAAATCAACCTTCAATCTGCAGCTTCCCTTTTGAAGATTCAGGCCCTAAAATGTTACATGATTTTTGGGGGATGAGATTTTTGGAAATCCCAGTAGTAAATTAACCAACTATATCACCAAGCAAGCATCATTATTATGCATGATCACATTAGCTACTATGGATGAACTAACATGCTTATCATTTGGCAAACTCAATCATGCAAAGGCCAAAGCAAGATACTATAAAGAGCAGCCACATAACAATCAAGAGAGCTCAATCACAATAATAGCAATTAACCATACAATAATCAACAATGCTAGTTAGTGGTAGTAGCTAGGTTTAACTTACTACCTTACTTCAAAAGTCTTAGCCTTTCTTCCTTCTCCTCTTTCCCTTGGAAAATATCAAACCCTAACCATGTGATTCAACAAAAATGGCAGCAAGAATCATTATCCAACCATGAAAAAGCAAGAACATACATCAAAATGATTCTTGAACCATAAAGTTCCCTCCTTTGTTCACTAGTTTTTGATTTGGTTCTCTTTAACCCTAAAAATCACTCCTTAACTTGTTCCTACATGGATTTTCATGTAGATTCCAAAAATGGGCTTAGATTTGTGAAAATAAAACTGATTCTTCCAGCCACAAACCGACCAAACCACTAGAGGTTTTGACCCAAAATTTTCAGCTTTGTTTTTAGGCTTCCAACACTTGTTTCTTTTAGTCTACCCTACACCATTCCTCATTTTAAGCATCATGGAAGCCTTAAAACAATGAAAAGCTCATCCTAGGGTCCAGTTCTTCACTTGGCCGAAAATAACTCTCACAAAAACAACCATGAAAAATGCTTTAAAATCACTTAAACTCACTTGCCAACACTAGGATCTAGCTTGTGTTGTTGTGTCTTAGCAAGTGTTATGATCAAAACTTCTTTCCCCTTTCTATTAATCAGTTCGGTCCACATTAAGAGAGGGAAGAGACAGGTTTTAAACCATAAAAATGAAAGAAAACAAAGTAAGAACACCTCTAGTACTAAGATCTAACCTTGCAACTTGCTTGAATGACCAAAGGTGCTCCCTTTCTTCTTGTTTTCTCTCAAACTCTCTCTTTTTCTTCCACTTCCTCCCTTGCACGAAATATGAGTCTAAAAATGGGGAGGGAAGAGCTGATTAATTGGCTCAAAATATCTCAACCACCCTCTTTAATGATAGTCCAAGTGTCATTACCCTACCAAGTCTTGATTCCTCTTTCCTAATTAACATAATTCCAAATGAAATTAATTACTAAAGTCAAAATCCTCTCCATTTATGGAATGACACTTGGCTAATTCAAATCTTCTCCTTCAAGAGCTTGACACATGGCTCAATAGGATCCCTTGGATTTGCAAGACACCAATCTTGCTTTATCGGTAGACTTTAGGCTCTGAGTTTAACTTCTTTTCTATAATTACAGTAACTTAGTCTCTGTAATTATTTTCTGTCAAATCCTTAATTTATTCTCCTCATTATTATCTTCCCAAATTGCCCTCTTTGTCTCAAAATTAATTTCCTAATATTTAAATAAAAAGGAAAATTAATTTCCTTCTCTTTAGGGATTTTTCCACTTTTCACATTTATTTGGAAAAATCTTGGACACTTGAGGGTTTCCATTTAATTCCATAATTCCTTATAATTCCTTGGGATCTCATAGGAATTTTCTTGGAATTTTATTCCTCTTAAAATATTTATTTGGAATTTTCCAAATAAAATCCCTCAATTAGCCTAAATCACCCTTAAATCCTCTTATAATTTCTCTAAGGGTAATTTGGTCATAAAACCAACTTTATAATTTCATATAACTCTCAAAGGATATTATCCCTATTTTTCCTTAATTTTCCATGGCTCGAAAATATTTTTCCTTATTTACATTTGACCAATTTTCTTTAATTAGTCAATTCCCTATAATTGGCTTGGAAAATTACTGTAATTATTTTCCACCAAAATTCTTTGACTTTTCCTTATTATTTTTAATCCTCAATAATTTGAGAATATTTCTTATCTCTAATTATCATAATGCTGGATGTGACAGTATACACCTCTCTAGGAGTCAAGACCCTTAAGTCTACTGCTGTTGTGCTCCAACTTGCTGATAGGACTATTAGGTATCATGAGGGCATTATTGAAGACATTTTAGTCCAAGTTAAGGGATTGTGTTTCCTGCTGATTTTTATGTGCTTGACATGTCTTTTGAACTTGTAAATGACACTACACTCATCCTTGGTCGACCTTTCTTAAGGACTGCTAATACCATGATTAGCATGAAAGAGGGCACCATAATTATGGAGGTAGGTGATAATAAAGTTTCTTTTAATATGTATGAAGCAATGAAACATCCTTATGAGGACTATTCACTCTTGGGGGTTAACATGATAGACATTGCTATTGAGGATGCTTGCTCTGAAGTTGAATTGCAAAATGACTCTTTCTATTATGATCTTTACACTGATGATTCTATTGATGAGAATGAATCCATTTCTTCCTTTTCATCTCTTTACTCTACACTTTCTACTTGCTCATATGGTGGTGATGTTACATGCCTTGATTGTATTGTGGTTAATTGCATGCTTTCTATCCCACATACATTTTCTGTTTCCTCCCTTGACTCTAAGTTGGACTATGATTCCTCTATTGTTAGTGATCATTCCCTTGGAGAAAGGTTTCCTGTTGTTGTTTCAGATATGGAGGAAGATGTCATGGAGAAGAATCCCTCTAAAGCGGTTGCTGTAGATCAACTAGAAGTTGGTTCAACGCTTGGAGAGGAAGTTAACTGCAAGGCTGAGGAACTATCATTGGTTGAAGGAAAGGGGAGTAATCTGTTCTCTCTTGAACTTCATAAATTGATTCCTTCTATTGTGCAACCACCTACACTTGATTTGAAACCCTTACCACCTACTTTGAAATATGCTTTCTTTGAGTCTAATGAACAACTACCTGTTATAATTTCTAACTCGCTGTCTGAGAGTGAGGAAGAGAGACTCTTCTCTGTTTTGAGGGAGCATAGAAAGGCAATAGGTTGGACACTAGCGGACATACCAGGAATTAGTCCTGCTGTGTGCACACATAGAATTTTACTAAGTGAGGAATCAAAACCAGTGAGACAACCCCAAAGACGATTGAACCCTCTCATATTGGATGTAGTTAAGAAAGAAATTACTAAATTGTTGAGTACTGGGATAATATATCCAATTTCTTATAGTGAGTGGGTCAGTCCGGTGCATGTTGTGCTAAAGAATAGTAGGGTAACAGTAGTAAGGAATGAAAGGGATGAGTTAATTCCTACAAGGGTTCAAAACTCATGGCGTGTGTACATAGACTATAGGAGACTTAATGATGCAACACGTAAGGATCACTTTCCTATACCCTTCATTGACCAAATGTTGGAGAGACTAGCTAGTAAATCACATTACTGCTTTTTAGATGGCTTTTTCGGCTATTTTCAGGTACCCATAGCCCCCGAGGATTAGGATAAAACCACCTTCACATGCCCATTTAGTACCTTCACTTATCGAAGGATGCCATTTGGGTTATGTAACGCTCCAGGCACCTTTTAAAGGTGCATGATAGCGATTTTCAGTGACCTTTTAGAGCACAATATGGTGGTTTTCATGGATGATTTTACGGTTTATGGGGAGAGCTTTAATCAGTGCCTGAATAGCCTAAGGCAGGCTCTAGATAGATGCATAGCCAAAAATCTTGTTTTGAACTTTGAGAAATGTCATTTCATGGTGGGTAGTGGCATAGTGTTAGGTCACCTCATCTCTAGTAAGGGGATTGAGGTTAATAAGGCTAAAATTAAAGTTATCTCATCTTTGCCTTACCCCACCTATCTTAAAGATTTGAGATCTTTTCTTAGGCATGCAGGATTTTATAGGCGCTTTATTAAATATTTTAGTAAAGTTGCTTTACCCCTTTCTACTCTTCTTAAAAAGGATGTTGAATTTAATTTTAATGAAAAATGTAGACATGCCTTTGATACTCTCAAGTCTATGCTTGTTTCACCTCCTATTTTGACTGCACCCAACTGGAATTTACATTTTGAACTCTCATGTGATGCTTCTAATTGTGCAGTGGGTGCTATGCTTGGCCAGAAGGAGGAGAAGCAATCTAGAGTTATAGCCTATGCCTCTAAGACACTCAACCCAGCTCAAGTCAACTATACCACCACTGAGAAAGAAATGTTTGCCATTGTATTTGCTTTAGATAAGTTTAGACAGTATCTAATCAATTCTCAAGTGGTTGTGTATACAAATCATGCAGGTGTCTGCTATCTACTTAAAAAGCCATAATCTAAACCAAGATTAATCAGATGGGCTTTACTGCTTCAAGAGTTCGACATTGAGATTAAGGATAGACCTGGGGCAGTGAATCAAGTAGCCGATCACCTGAGTAGGCTACTAGAGGACACAAGGGGAGTAGATTCTTCTGACTTGACTTGTGACTCTTTTACCAATTCAGCTTTATGTTCTGTGGTTACTATAGAGCCTTGGTATGCTAATATTGTCAATTATCTCATGTCTGGACTCACTCCTCCCTTTATGTCTAGATTTCAGGCACAAAAGCTTCATAGCAAGTCAAATTATTACATATGTGATGCCCCTCATTTGTGGAGGATGTGCAGTGACCAAGTGATAGGGAAGTGTGTGCCGGAGGAGGATTTTGAACCTATTATTTCAGCTTGCCATTCCATGATTTGTGGTGGTCATTTTAGTGCAAGGAGGACATCTAGGAAGGTCTTAGATTCTGGATTTTATTGGCCTATCCTCTTCAAAGATTCTTTTACATTTTGTAGATCTTGTGACAAGTGTCAGCGATTTAGGGGGTTGGGAAAAAGACATGAGATGCCTCAACAGCCCCTTCTGTTTTGTGAGATTTTTGATGTTTGGGGAATTGACTTTATGGGACCCTTTCCTTCTTCCTTTGGTTTTGTATATATTTTATTAGCTGTAGATTATGTATCCAAATGGATTGAAGTTATACCTTACAGGAAAGATGATGCCCCAACTGTTCATAGATTTCTAAAATCACACATTTTCTGTAGGTATGGGATCCCTAAGGCTATAGTGAGTGATCGGGGAACACATTTTTGTAATAGGATAGTCAATAACCTGTTGTCCAAATTTGGTGTCACTCATAAAATCTCTACTGCCTATCACCCCCAAACCAATGGTCAAGCTGAAATATCTAAGAGGGAAATGAAGCATATTCTGGAGAAAATGATTAAGCCATCTAAGAAGGACTGGAGCTCACGTTTAGAAGAAGCATTATGGGCTTACCGAACTACATACAAATCGCCCATTGGCATGTCTCCCTACCGCCTAGTTTATGGAAAGGCATATCATTTGCCAGTGGAGTTGGAACACAAAGCATATTGGGCGGTCAAGCAGTGCAACATGAATATAGAGTCCTCTGGTATAGAAAGGAAGCTGCAATTGCAAGAGTTGGAGGAGATTAGACTTAAAGCATATGAGAACTCCAGACTCTACAAGGAAAACACTAAATTTGTGCATGATCGGGGTATCTTGAGAAAGGACTTCAAGGAAGGTGATAGAGTGCTGTTGTACAAGGCTTGATTCACTTTCAAGCAAGGAAAATTCAATACCAGATGGGATGGGCCATACACAGTCACTAAAACGCACCGTTTCGGTATGGTGGTGCTGCTATATGAGGAGACCGGGGCCAGATTCAAAGTTAATGGCCATCTACTGAAGCTCTACTATGAAAATCAAAAGCCTCCTTAATTCCCTGGTCGTTTCTTTCCTTCACTCATTTACATGCTTTCACTTAATTATTGATCTTGCTATGTTTTGTGCATTGTATGTTGAATGAGTGTAGGGGAGAAACCATATCAATAGTATAGTAATGTAGTTGTTATTTGAATTCAAGAAGACCCCCTGCAAGTTCTGATCTCTACCCTATCTCATTTTGTGCTTGTTGATAATGTGATGCTTGTAATGAATTATATGAATCACATTGATTGAGAAAGCTTGTTTATGGTATACTACTTAATCATGGACTTATTGAGCACCTTTTGATCTCTTTTGATGCACTTTAAATTTTTTAAAGTATCCAACTGCCTCTGTTGTTTGTGTGTTGTGTTTCTCTATTATTTGGGTGTTTCTGTGTTGTTGGGTGCGTCTCTGTGACACTTCGCCACGACAAACCTAAGCCTTTACCGCGGCGAAGTCATCCTTTGTCCGTTAGGTTGCTCTCTGTGACCTTTCGCCGCGGCGAACTCCAGCCTTCGCCGAGGTGAAGGTCACCTGTTTCTGGGTGTTGCTCTCGGGATGGTTTCACCGCGGTGAACCCACCTTTCGCCATGACAAAACATCCTTTTCTCCCTTTGGTTTTCTTCTCAGGAAGGGTTCACTGCGGCGAAGCCGCTGTTTCACCGCTGACCAAATTTCATTTTTACCCTATTTTCCTTGTGAAATTCCCTTTTTGCCCCCATTTCTGCCTCACCCACTCACTTCTCTTAAATCCATTTCTGTCTTTTCCCTTCCCCATCCCATTAAACATCCCCTCTACCCTTTCAATTTTCAAAACCGTCAGTCCCCTCTCATATTTCAGAAACCGCACGCTCCTCTTTGCCTTCAATCATTCAGAAACCGTCGCCCCCCTCTCTCCATATTCTTTCAGTTTCTTCTCCTCTCCTCACAACACCTCACCGCCCGCTCCTCTCCAGTGCCACTCTCCCTCTTTCCTCTTCTCCTTTTATCTCTTCCCTCTTCAGTTTTCAGTCGCCACTCCTTCTCTTCCTCTGCATTTCTTCATTCAGCACTAAAGCACCCCTTCCTTAGTTGTGGTATGATTCCTCTCTTCCTTTGTTCTTTCTTTTGTTTTAATTTAGTTAGTTGTTGGTCTGTTGGTTTTATTTGCTATTGTGTTGTTGGGTTAGGTTATTTTGATGTCATTTTGTAGTTACCTGGCTCTTAGGCTATCTAATGATTCATGGTGCATTTTGTTTTTCTTTAATCTCTTTACTTAATTTTGAAAGTTTTTGATAAACTGAAAACCTATGAATCATTACATAGCTATTTGCTACTATCTAGGTTGTGATTTTGGTTTGGTCTTTGTTTAGTGTATTTTATTTCTTGTGTTCAGAGTATGCCTTATACTAAGAACCCTGCGCCTATGTCTGAATCTGATTCGGGGGATGAGTATATCTTTGAGGAGTTATATCAAAAGATTGACCAGAGACCTCTCCTCAAGGAGTGACCTTTTCCCTTAGACCCCCCCGATCACCCTTTTGTCCGCTAGCTCCGTGCCTCCTAATTGACCGGTTTGGTCCAAGAGCGTTCTATGGGCAATGACGCTTTTGTTTGCCATTTTTACACCTATGCCTGATTCCATGGCTCCATGATCGTCGACTTTTGCCATATCTGTGTCTGCCATTGCTTTACTGCTGACAACATCCGTTTCCATTACCGCCTTCCCTCTTGTCACCATTCGAGTTATTCGGCTTACAGAGACAACTACCCTTTTGATGATGTGGTCCAAACCTTGTGTCATGATCGAGCCACTTGGCATCGCCCCGGCACTACTGAGCAATACCTTAAGCGATTCGAGTTTCGACCTGAGGCTCGACCTTGGCTGCATTTTATCTACAACAACCTAGTACCCACCACCCACCTAGCCAATGTTCCTAAGTGCCAAGCCCTTTACATCTACCTTCTCATGACTGGCTGATCCTTTGATGTAGCCGACACCATTTACTCAACCCTCCATGATGCCATCAACACCCCCAAACTCACCAACAACATCATTTTTGCCCACCTAGTCACTAACCTTTTTCGCACTGCCAATGTTCCTGAGTATAATAATGACAGCTACTTTGAGCCAACCCCTTTGTTTCGATATGACCTCCTTAAACAGCCTGTCATTAGACCCCCTCCACCCATCCACCCTGTTTATGATGTTGGCGCAGCGCATGCAGCCGGTGCACCAGCTCCTGAAGCTCAAGAAGAACAGGAAGATCTAGAAGCTCTTGAACCTGTCACCTTAGACACCTTAGCTGATGATATTGATGAGCTGGCAGACCATGTCCACCAGTTGCGAGTCACCCTCCTTCGCGAGATGAAGAGACAGAAGGACCGTGATGCTCTTTATGATCAAGACCAATGTTACCGCCGTCGTGTGGATGCTCTAATTGCTGACCGGTTGAACTTCATCCTACCTCTCAAAGAGGAAGACCCTCAGAGCGGAGCTGGGACATCTGGATTGGGCACTTTTGGTGCAGGACCATCTGAGTCTGGGGCGGATGATATGGGGACACAGTAGTAGCTCTTTCTTTGTGTTTTGTTTTCTTTATTTCTCTTTATGTTTCTTTTGAGTTGATGTAGCTAGTTACTTGTTAAGCTTTTTGGTATTTGCATTTCTGTGTTACATTGGATGTTGTTTAACTGTTTGGCTACTGATGGCCTTTTCATTTTGTTGTTACTCTTACATTGGTCCCAACAGCTATTTTCCTTCTCCTCTTTGTTTTGCATGCATCCTACTTGTTGGAAGATTCTTTGAGCCTAATTTTCATTCATACTATGCATCCACTTACATCTTCTACTTTCTAGAACTTGTTTTAGTCCTTATTCAAGACTTAGTTGTATTGATGTTATGAGCATTATAGAGGCATTCTTTTCTAAACCCCTACATCCCAAACATAAACCCTAATCATTTTACCCATTACTAGCCATTTAAGCTTCCATCTTTTTTGAAGTACCAAAGCATGCATTGTACATTCAAGTTTCTAGCACTTTATCACTGCATTTATGATGTGTTAAAATTTGTCTTCTTAGATTTGGAATTACCAAAAAAAATGAAAAAAATGATAAAAGAAATAGAAGAAAATGTTTGAAAAAAGCCAAAGAAAGAAAGATCAAAATAAAATGGTACCAAAAGAATAAAGTTTTAAAATAAGGCAGTTTATTAGTGGTTTGAAGAACAAAGTTGTGCTTTAAGAGAAATAAAGTAAATGTTAGTTAGAAACCTTTTCTAAAATGCTTGGTGCTTTACTATTTCATATCTTTTTACTTTACCTTATTTCATTTAGCCATTTCCATTATCATAACCTTAAAAGTCTTCTTGATCATTGCATTCACGTAGTAAAAGCGGAGATGTAGGATTTTAACAAGTTTATGGTAAAGCAGTTGATTAAGTGGATTTGCGAGAGAATTGCCCTAACTTGGTGAGTAGAGTAAAACAAATATATCTTGAGTGCTTTTCTCTTTTGCTTATCCCATTGTATTGATTGTACTCTACTTTAATCCCTTCACATTAACTTGGATCACTATGATTGCTTATTTGAAGAGTTGGGTTAATGGCACTATTATTCTCTTACTTTGAATTCATAAAGATTCCCACTTGTACCTATTACTCTCTCTTACTTTGGTTTTGTATTGCCTTTGTCCAGGAGTACAAAGGTTTAAGTATGGGGGAATTGATTAAGCCTAATTCTTTTATGTCTTTTCATGTCTTATTTAGGGCTTTTATCATGATTTAGTGGCTCTTTTAGTGACAATAATGATTAATTTGGATTAAGAATTCCTGCTTTGAGTTAGTGTCTTTTTTAGGATAAAATTGCCATAATTGGTTATTAATTATATTCGATCGATTTCTAGGACAATTAATGCTTTAAATTGCTGCTGTTTATTGTAGTATACTTGAGAATTTGGAGCTAAAATTAAAGACCAAGGGATTACACAACATGAGTATTAAGAATATTAGTTCTAGAATAGTTCACTGCGGTTAACATTTTTCTTTGCCGCGGTAAACTTTCATAATTTTGTTGAAGTTCCTTTCGAGATACCTTCACCGTGGCAAAGTCCTTGTATTAATAACACCAGATTCATATCTAGAACGCAGAAATGGAGCATCTACTCATTGGATCCGACCCAGATTGACCCCTTAAACCCTTAGATACCCTATTTTTGAAGGGGGACTCTACTCTCTTATGTCCTACACCTCTATTCACCCAGCTTCTTACCTCTCCATCTCCACCTTCTTTCCCATCTATTTCTTTCACTTTTTCTTTATCCTATTCCATTCTCCTCTACTCCTAGCCACTATGGCTGACGATTTCACTTAGATTAGAGCTGTTCTTGAAGCTATGGAGGGCTAGGGTTTCACCCTCTTGAAGATGGGTTAATTGGTATGAGTTCCAAGAGCTTCAAAGGGGAGTTAGCTTCATCCATGGTTTTAGTTGTTTATTTATGAATTCCTTGGTCTTAGGATTTGTAAGTTGGGGCTAAACTATGTTGATTATGGTTGTAATCAATTATGGATGATTATTTTGTGTATTGGATTAGTTAATGTTGAATGTTGAGCTTATATATATGTAGTTACATATATGTTTCTGTGTAATTCTTTTGATACTCTTCCTTCTACATAGTATTGTTAGATTGTTGAGTTAATTTGGTTTTACATTGAACCAATTGCATTAATTAATCCTAATACACACACTAAGTGAGCTTAATAGGACTTTATGAGATGGGTGGCCATTGATCCTAGACTTAAAGGGTTCTTTAAGTTTTTTCATTTAGAAAACTTAGTGATTTCTACTCCTAAAATCATTCTATGATTGTACTAATCAATTTTTAAGAGGTTCACTATCATTCATTTCCATTCTATTATTATTTTATCAAAAATCAAAAAATATAGTAGCTTAGGTTTATTTTCATTGCATATGCTTTAGTCATAATTCAATTTAATCTTAAAAACCAAAACCCCTTTTATTGCATTGCATGACATTTAGTCTAGCTTAGGTTATTAATAAAAGCTCCCACAAATGAACACGACCTAAGTTGCATCATTGTGCTACAATCCTTGTAATTTAGTAAATTCTTTGATAGACCCCAAGGTGATATAGGACAAGCTCTTCGTCACCTATTTATGCCAAAAAGGGAAATTCAAAAAGAAATACCTACAAGTTGAGTTATGGTCTAGGAAAATTCACAAACTTTCTCCAGAATGAAAAAAAATTTATGGTATAGATGGATAGATCATTTTAAATAAGCTAGACAAATGATGACCACAAAAAAAAGGAGAAAATATTTAAAGGTAATAATGGTGCATTTATGAAAGCGCTAAGTTAGCATATGAGTTAGCATGCTGAGTCAGCAAATGAGTCATGACATCATCAATGAGCCTACGAGTCACCATACTCAGTCACTAGGGGATATTTATGGACAATGGAAAAATTAGAACACTATACGGGCATTTTAGATAGTCCTCTGTCTACCTGATATAGTAAAATCTTTACTGCATAACTTAGTAAGGTTGTCTAACATGTCAATAGATTTAACTGTTCTTCTCTATGCTCTTCTAAGGTACACCAAGTGTGTACAATTTTCACTGGTCAAAGTTGTCCAAATCCGATGAGTTACCTAATGGTTATAATTTTTTAGGGTAATTTTAGAGATGATCTAAGAATTATTTTTAGACAATTCCCTTCCCATTTTTAGGATTTTTTGGTGCTAATATTGAGTAGGGATAAGGTTAGAATTTTAATATTTATGCAAGGGTATAACTAGAAAAGATAAAATTACAATATTATAATATTTTATTTAGAGCACATATTAAATGTGCAAGAGACACATGGCTTGATGATGTAATCATGTTGTATGCATGATGTCATGAGGACACATGTCATCACAAGACAAAGAGGCAAAATGGATGGCCAAGACTAGATCTTGCAATTTCTTAATCAATGGCTAGGATTTCATAGTGGTGCTTATAAATATCTCCCTCCCTATTTCATTGAGGAGTTTTGGCCAAATGAGAAAGAGAAGGGGGGAGGCCAAACTACTTAAGAAGAGAAAGAGAAGAGGAAGTTCAAGTGATTCGATGTAAGTTCAAGCTCTAAAATAAGGTATGATTATGGTCTTTGATATAGTTTTTGCTATCCCTTTTGTTGTTGAGCTTGGCTTTGGATTTTGTTGAGTTTAGAGGATGAAAACTGTCACATCCAGTAATATGGTAATTAGAATAAGGATATTCCTTAATATTCAAAGGCCAAAAAGGATAAGGAGAAACAGAAGATTTATGGTGGAAAATAATTATTATGATTTTCCAAGTCAATTATGTAAAGTTTGACTAATTAAGGAAAATTGGTCAAAAATATTTATGAAAAAATATTTTCAAATCTCAAAAAATTAAGAAAAAATAAGGATAATATTTCTTGAGAATTATATGAGGTTATATAATTGGTTTTATGACCAAATTGCCCTTAGAGAAATTACAAAGGAATTTAAGGTTGATTTAGCCTAATTTAAGGCCTTTTATTTGGAAAATTCCAAATAAATATTTGACCTATGATGTCCTAAGGAATTATAAGAGATTATGGGATTAAAAGGAAATCCTAGGATATCCAAGATTTTTCCTAATTATTTAAACAAATGGGAAAATCAATAATAAGAAGGAAATTAGTTTTCCTTTTCATATAATTAATAGAAATTTGAGTTTGAGCTAAAGAAGGCATTTTCAGAAGAGAAAATTGAGGAAAACAATATAGATCTGATAGAAAATAATTACAGAGACCAGAGTACTGTAATTATAGAAAAGAAATTAAACCTAGAGCAAAAGTGCACCGATAAAGTGTAGATTAGAGTCATGCACTTTACTTGGCCCACAAGTTGCCATTTGTCAAGCCCCTATTAGAGAGTAATTAAAGTTTCCAAGTGTCAAGCCTTGGGAGGAGAGGATCTTGACTTTGGAAACTAACTATATTTGGATTCACTTAACTAAGAAAGAAGTTTCAGGGAGTAGGGAAGTGACATTTGGCATATCATTAAAATGATGGTAGTTGAGATATTTTAGAGCATTAAGTGAGCTCTTCCTCTCCATTTTCAAATCCAATGGTTCGGCCAAGGGAAGAAGAGAGTGAAAAAGAGAGAGCTTGAAGTGGAAAAAAAAAAAGAGAAAGCAACCCTCTTGGATCAAGTAAGCTTGGAGTTAAGGTTGGTAGTTGATTCTATGTTGTTTCTTGCTTGATTCTCTTGAGTTTGATGGTAAAAAATTCTGTTTTTACCTCTTTTGGTTGCTGAACAAAATGAGCAATAGTTAGGGGAGGGGAGTTTTGTTGTCAAACATAGTTAGAACACTATGATTTAAGGTGGTTTCAAGTGGTTGGTATTGTTTTTGAAGAGATTTCATGGTTGAACTTTAAGGGCTATGTTTCAGCCACTTCAAGAACCCTAACCTAGGATGAGATTTTCAATATTTTGATGCTTCCATTGTGTTCAAATTGGAAAATGGTATAGGATAAACCTAAAGAACAAGTGTTAGAAGCATTAGAATCAAAGTTGTGATTTTTGGATAATGAATCCTATAGGTTCGGTCACTTTGATTCTATAAGAAGGAATTTTATTTTCTTAAATCCAAGTACATATTTGGAATCTACATAAAAAATCAGATAGGAATGAGTCAAGAGAGAATTTTTAGAGTTAAGGAAACAAAGCTCTAAAATTAAAGAACAAAGATTGAAGCTTTAAAGGCTAAGGAATTACTTGAGTTTTGTTATTGATTTTATATGGTTTGGTTGGTAACCTTGCTGCCACTTTTATCGATTATGCTAGGGTTTGATATTTATAGAGGAGGAGAAGAAGAACAAAGAAGCAAAGAGCTTTTAGATTAAGGTAGTGGGATTTAATTAGCTATTAATGTTAACTTTGCATTGTTATTTATGGCATGAATGCTTGCTATTATAGGGTTAAACTATGATGTTCATGATATGGTTGCTTCTTGCATTTTATTGCCTTGGCTATTGCATGTTAAGGTTGCCTATTATAAAAAAAATTAGTTCTCCTATGATGGCTAATGTTAAAGTGCTTCAAAATGATGCGTGTTGATGTTTTGGTTGATTGATCTTGCTACTGGGATTTCATTGAAATCTCATCCTTCATATGTAACCTAACATTTTAGGGGCCGAATCATCAAAAAGAAAGCTACCAATTCAAGGGTAATTGTGGTGGTGAACCATGAGGAAACAATTATATTTTGGTTATGTATAAGTATGTGTTTTTGGTGCTGTAACCCCAAGCTAGACTCAACTTAGAGCTACATTTTTATTAAGTTCTCGAATGAATTTCTTCATGAAATTTGGTATGCTTAAAGTTCACATCATAAGCTTCAAATCAATAGGTAGCACGTTAAAAATGAACACCTATACGATTTTTTGTGACTTTTCAAAATCAAGGTCCAGAATTTGGAAAAAGGGTTTTTACCAAAATGATAGAGTTGACTTTCACAAAAATTTGGCACTTTCTCATAAGGAATTAATTTCTTGAAAGGGTATTCAAAGAGCTTTCCAAAAATTTTAAACCACTCCATTTTGATTTTTCTAGATTAAGTTATGATTTTTCAATGTCGGACCAGAAAACTGGATTTTTACCAAATGAACAATAAAAATCCGAAAATCAGCATTTTTTTTTTAAAATTAAGCCCAAGACCATCCAGTGTGGTCTAAAATGGTTCTAATTGAACTCTAAGTCACTATAGTAGTAAGGTGTAACAAAAACCCTTGTTGAGCTTGCTGTTCAAATATGTTCTAGTTGAGAAAGGAATGGATTTATGTTAGATTAATGATTATGAGGTAGAAACAAGCTTGAATCAAGTGGCTTTGTGATGAATTTTCAAGAAATCCAACTTCCCTTTTAACATGGTATGTCTCAGCCCTATGCAATTGGATAGTTTAGGGTTTGATTTTGATTATTTTGATGCTTCTAATGAGTTTAGAATGAAAAATTGAGTGAGGTATAGGTAAGAGAATAAGTTTGGAAGCATTAGAATTGAAAATGAAAATTTTGAGCCATAACCCTATACCTCTCGGCCTTTATGTGTTTTTAGGGAAAGAGTTGGATTTTGATTGTTTTGAGCTTGGGAATGGATTGTACATGCAAAATTATGGGGGAATAGCATGCGAAATTAATTTTAGAAAGATTAGAAATCAAGTTTAAAAATTAGGAGACATTGTGGCTTAAAGAGAGCAAAGTATTATGTTACTTGTGATCATGGCTCCAATGAGTGATTGGCATTATATGTTGATGTTAATTAGGGCCATGAGATACTAAGAGAAATGAATGACAAGATTAATCAAGCAATTTTGATGGTTGGAAGCAAAGGGAGCAAGAGGAAAACTTAAAGGTTACAAGGTAGTGAACTTACCCTCTTGAAGGCTTAACATGTATACTTGTGTGTTGATAATGTTTGATGATGATTTGAAAGCATAAATGCTTGAATGTTGCTCTATGTTTTGTTTAATTTATGGCCATGCATGTATGCAATGTTGAACATATGAATATGTTATGTTTAGAGCATGAGAGTATGGGAAACCAAGCATGTCATACACTTGCATTTGTCTTGCATGCATTTGGGTAACGTTTACTACTAAGATTCTCCAAATCTCAGCCCTTTTAACCAAACATAATAGGTTTATACTCATGGAAGGCAATGCTTAGAGGAGAACAAAGAAAGAAAGGAACAAATGTGAAATAGTGCATTATGTTATGCAATGATATATGATTATGAGATTCTATGTACCAATTAGTGATATGCATTGGAAATAACATTATTGGCATGTATGATACACTATAATGTTGAATAAGAATGATTAATGCAATGTTGGATTGGTATTGCATATGTATTGAATCTATTATGAAATGTTATTGTAAGTTAGAGGATAAAGTATCCTTAAATGTGCAGTAAATTTGGTGATCACGTAAATCTGGGTAAATGGAGGAGTCTAGCCATGAAATTTGGCAAACTTATAGATCCCATTTTAACCTTTAAAATAGGTGGTAGATCACTCAAATTGGAATTTTCTATGAAAATTTATATCTATCCAAAGTTAGGCAAAAATCCTGAAAATTGGAAAATTTACCAAACGAATAATAAACTTCATGGAATTTACTGTACGAATTAGGCAAGATATTGAACTAATGGATTTTTTTCCCTGTAGAGAAATGAAAGAGCTACAAATAGAATTTTGAACCACCTTAGTATGATTTTTCTATAATTAGTTATAATTTTTCAAAATTGGACTGAAAATCTAGAATTTACCAGTGAATAGTAATCTAAGAAGCAAATTTCAAAATTTCAATATACGGCCTTGTTTCATAAATTGCTTGAACCATAACACTTCCGAACATATACTAAAGGATGTTTAAGGAAGGATGTTTTAGTCGGGATATCATCAATTAAGAGTTAAAGCAAAAGATGTCCTCAAGATTGCTTTTCATACTTGGTACGATCCCTGTGAGTTTCTTGTAATCTATTTGGTTTAACCAATGCTCCAACCGCATTCATGGATTATATGAACAGGATCTTTAGACCCTATTTAGATAAGTTTGTGGTGGTATTTATAGATGACATCCTCATCTACTCATGAAGCAAAAAGGAACACCATGAACACCTCAAAATAGTGTTGCAAGTATTGAGAGAGCACAAGCTTTATGCTAAATTGAGCAAGTTGACTTTTGCCTTAAGGAAGTAAAGTTTCTGGGGCATGTTGTTTTAGTAGAAGGGGTTGTAGTAGACCTTACAAAAGTTGATGCAGTTCTTAAGTTGGGATAACTAAAGTTAGTAATTGAAGTTAGAAGTTTTCTAGGATTAGCTGGCTATTATAGGAAGTTCATACAAGGATTTTTATAGTTGACTATGCCACTTACTAAATTAACCAAGAAGGACCGTTCATCTGGACAGAGAAATGTGAAGCTGCCTTCTAAGAATTGAAAAAGAAGTTGACTTTTACACCAGTATTGGTTACTCCTGATCTCACTTTGCCATATACCTTATACATTGATACTTCTTGGAAATGTTTAAGGTGTTTATTAATGTAAGAAGGAAAGGTTATTGCTTATGATTCTAGACATCTAAAACCGCATAAGGAGAGTTAACCAACCTATGATTTAGAACTTGCGATGGTAGTTTTTACATTGAAGATTTGGAGGCACTATCTTTATGGTTCATAGTTTGATGTTTATAGTGACCATAAGAGTTTGAAGTATCTTGTGGCTCAAAAGGAGCACAATAATTGATAGAGAAATGGAGTTCTTAAAAGACTATGACTTCCAATTGAAGTATCATTTCAATAAAGCAAATGTTGTTGCTGATGCTTTGATTAGGAAAGTTGTTCATATATTTTAGTTGAGTCTCCATGAGAACTATTTGTTAGAGAGGTTGAAGGACACTAATATGTTAGCTGTTATGGATACTATCTTGTAGGCCATGTGAATTGAGAATAAATTCTGGAAGGAGATCAAGATAGCTCAGCTAGAAGATGACTATTTATTAAAGATTAGGGAAGAATTAAAAGAAGGAGAAGTAAGTGATTTTGATGTTGGCGAAGATGGTATTTTGAAATTCAAAGATAGAGTTTGCATCCTTAATTATGGAAAATCCAAGCAATACATCTTAGAGGAAGCTCATCAGAGTAGATACACTATACATTCGGGGATCACCAAGATGTATAATGATTTAAAGTAGAGTTATCGGTGGCCTAGAATGAAAAAAGATGTGACAGAATTTGTCTTATGGTCAAAATTGAGCATCAAAAGCCACCAGGATTAATTCAAAATCTGGAGACACCAAAATAGAAATGGGATAGTATATTCATAGATTTTATGGGGGTGACAAGGACACCTAGTAGTCATGATGCAATTTGGGTAATTGTTGATCGTTTGACGAAGTCTGCTCATTTCTTGCCCATGCGAGCTACTTAGACAATGGAAAAATATGCTCAATTAGATATAAAAGAGATTGTTAGATTGCATGGTGTGTCAAAGAGTATTATCTCTGATAAGGATCCAAGGTTCATGTCAGGTTTTTAGAAGCTTTACACCAAGCTATGGGTTCTATGTTGAAATACAGTACAGCTTATCATCCATAAATTGATAGACAAATAGAGAGGACAATCTAAACATTAGAAGACATCATGAGGGCTTGTGCCAAAGAATTGAAGGGAAGTTAGGATAGTCACTTGCTATTAGTTGAATCTGCCTATAATAATAGCTATCACTCAAGCATCAGATGACACCTTATGAGGCATTATACGATAGGAAATGTAGATCACATTGTGTTAGATAGAATTGAGTGAAAGAACTACCATAGGCCTTAATTACATTGACTAAACTATGGAAAAGATTGAAATGATTGAAAAGAAATTGTTGGCACCTCAGAGTAGACAAAAGAGCTATGTGGATAAATGATGGAAACCCTTGAAATTTTGTGTTGGTGATCACGTGTTTCTTGTCACATCCCTCTAATTTTAACCTTGGGAATGTGAGTAATAAATTAGACAAAGGACCAAGTAATAAATTAGATTCAAAACTGGAACAACTTTTAATTTGACATCCAACCCCTGCCCGGACTGACATTTCTAAACTTATCAATCCAAGAAGGGCAAAATCTCAAAAGTTGGATAAAAATTTAAAAAAATGTCTTGAAAATCATAGAAAAATAAATTAGAGTGTTTAGAACTATAATTGAGGCCCTGCAGGTGAAAATAGCATGAAAATGATTTATTACATGATTTTCTGTAAATTAGGATTTTTCTGGTTAAATAGTAAAAAAAATTAGTCAGAATTAATTATTTAAAATATGTAAAGGCCTCAATAATTTAGGAAAAAATATGAGAAAATTATTTGAAGGTTTATGTGAGATTATAAAATTATTTTCAGCTTTTGAAAGTGAAAGGATTAATTTTAGAATAGTTATTGTCAAAATTTTATTGGTGAGATCTGATTTTGGAGAAAATTCAACACAGCTAGTTAAAGGGCGAGATAAATTCTAAAAAAATTTAGGGAACCTTCCTATATTAAAAGAAGATTTTTGATGGGTAGAAATAAATTTTTGGAAGTCCAAAACTATTATTAAAAATTAGACAAAAAGTTTAGCCGATACGAAGAAACTAAATTAAGAAATGTTATGGGATTTGAAAAGTTACATTCCTTCCTTCTTTTTTTGGCCATTACATGTGATTTTAGGCCAAAGGAGTCCAAAAAATTCATGGGCCAAAGCCCAAAGGATTGAGGAAAAAAATAATTAATTTCATCACATGATTAACAAAAGCACTTGATTACCTAAGGACACTTGGCATGCTTAACAATTTAGCAGCTTATAAAGAGGGACAAATGGCTTTTTACCTCAGATTTTAAAATGGAAACTTGGAGCTTGAGGGAGGCCAAATTGTTGCCTATATATACCCCCTCCCAAGCTCTTCATTTCGATTGGTTTGGTGACTTAAAGAGGGAAAGTTTTGATGCTAAAAAACTAATCTTAAGGGAGGAAGAACACACTGAAATTAACCAAGAATTATCAAGTAAGGATCAAGGATTGATCAAGGTATGTAAGAGCTTCAATATGACTATGCTTTTAGCTAGTTTCAAGCAGAGTTTGGTGGCAAAAATCTTGAGACATCATGCTATCCAGATTTTGAAATTAATGAGGAATGATTAGGAAAGGATAGATGAAACATCCTTCTTTTAACCCCTCAGAGTACGCGTTTAGGAGCGTTACGGTTCATGTGATTCACGAAACAAGCCCGTAGATTGAAAATTTACAATTGGTTCTCGGGTTACTGTTCATTAGTTAAATTCCAGATTTTTAGTCCAATTTTGAAAAATCATAACTAAATGTAGAAAAATCAAAATGAAGTGGTTCTAGGTTTTATGGAAAGCTCTCGACATGCTTTATAAAGGAAAAATACTCATCGGTATCCAGATCTCATGCACCAATCCCAGATTTTGTTCAAAGTAGTACTTTTTTGGGTCCTAACTTATCTGAGACCACTGTGGCATGTTTTGGCACCATTTTCTCACCTCAAATAAATTCACATGGCATTATATAACATGCCTAAAGAAAAAATGATGCTCTTCCCTTGTTCTTCTATTAAAACAATTAATAATATTTATTTCAGAGTAAACTTGACCAAATTCTTTCTACTAGTCCATAACTTTGAGAATTTGTCTCTATGTACCAATATTATTTGTTCATCACGGGAAATTTTATTAATTTTTCTTAAGTCAAAAGTCAACCTCTAGATAGTTTACTTTGACTTTCCCCGGATAGTGTATAAATAGGCTTTAAATTCTATTAAAGCCAACCTCTTTGCTTTCTGGACACGGAATTATTTTTAAAACCTTTGATAATTCCTTAAGTATTTCCCCCTATTTTCTTCCAACTATTTGAGGCATTCCTATACTTTAAATAATTCATTTTTGATAATATTCAAAATTAGCCAAAACCCTAGGAACTCCACAAATTCATTTTAAGAGCATTTTCGTCATTTTTAGCCTCATACGGGCCTCTAGACTCTATTCCTATTTTTCGGGAATTTTTCTAAGGTATTCAGGCCTTAACGTACTATTTCCCATTTTCTGGGATTTTTCTAGGATTTTTTGGCATAATTTTCATTTTTGCCCTTACTAATATGAAAATTTACAAAATTATGATTTTGCTCTTGGTTTGGCTTAACCCAAAATTCACCTCATTGAGGCCTTTAACATAACATTTGGCCTATATTTCTCTCTATTTCTCATTCCTAGGCCCTGGGACTTCATCTAAGTCTCTAACTTCCTCTTTTCTCAGTCCCAGAAAACTTTCTATTTACAATTTAGTCCCTAGGAATCCCTCTGTCCCTCCAGGGAATCTCTGGGACCTTTGTTTAAAAAGGTCTAGTAACCTACCCATTTCAAGCTAATTTTAGTACTTCTAAACCCAAAATTCAAGATGTGACAATTCTCTCCCCTCAAAAGAAATTTCGTCCTCAAAATTTCTGGGTCAAACCTCTATTCTTACCCTTAATGAGAGGTTAACTGGAGAGAATATTTCTACTTATACTCAACTTTTCCCTTTTCAACTTCTTATTATATCTCATTGCCAGGTTTCAATCCTGGAATCCATACTTACATAGCTTTCCCTTTGTTACTTTTTTGTCATTTATACAAGCATGGCCTTTTCTTTTACGTATCTTATCATCACTGCTCACATTCTTCCTATACTTTAGGCCCATCTTTCATAATAATGCCACGACAGTGTACTCATCTTCATGGTATTTTACTATACCATGGCATTTTAGGTTCCTCTAACACTGCCTTTATCTATTCTTTTCAGCATAATTTTCCTTTCTCATCTTTATCTTAAGGGCCTATCTTCTTTCTTTTACATTCTTATTTCACATATAGCTTTCCTGAATGCATAACTTTCAAAACTTATAGCCTATGGTTCCCTTAATTCTCACTTTCGATCATTGACCAGAACAAAATTGAGCTGGGCCTATTCAATAATAATAGTGTCTGTGAAAAGTCAAGGGTACTGTCTCTGTACTAAGTAACCCACTTAAGGAGGTTTTCCCATCTTAGACTCATCCTTGGTCATCTTATTCTCATGCTCCAAAGAGATACTACCCTGATAGCTCAATAACCTTCCTTTAGGCTTGGTCTACTATGATCTTGGGAGCTACTACGCTCTACCATAAGCCTCTTCAGGATTTACTATGACTCTGGATTCTTTCTCATTATATCGAGCCATGTTCTGTTCTTTGGAGTCTTTAGACCAGTGGACTAAGTTAAAGAATAGTTCGCCTTCCCTTAGTTGGTAATTGGACTAATTATTCCCCAAGACTGATCACAAATGTTAGTATTGTCTTCGTAGGCCTTACTCAATCCTTTCTGTCAACTTCAGAATCATTCATCTTTCCTGCCTTTTCTTTTCTCTTAACTTTTAACTACTTCATGCCATTTTCCTTTCATTTGTGCCTCTTCAATTTTCCAGGCCACTGGTCACCTCTATGGCCTTCTGGGCTTATTATCAGATCCATGCCAATTTGCCATGTATTACGATTTTTTTTTTATTTTACATGGAGAGGTCTTGTAAAATCATCTCTATAATCTTCTCAGGTATTCCATCCTTTCACTACTCTTATCCAACTTCACTCTCATTGGGGTAAGGTTAACTCCGTGAGCCTTTCCTCGACTGCTATTACTCTTTCCTGTGGGGATAGGAGAGGACATATTGCTCGTACTAGAGAAACGTTACTCAACCACTTTCCCTGCCTTGATAGAGGACATAAAACTTCCATAGGTAAAGCGCGAACTCTACCCCTTTGGGAGGAGGCACTATTACCTTTATAACATTGTCAACCCTATCATAATTGTTTCTTTCCCTTCCCTTCAGAGAACAGTTCACTCTCAGTTGAGCAACATCACTCTGTGTTGGAGAACCACCTCCTAATTTAAGAGACATTCTATGGCCAAGACCTGCCAGTTACTTAATCTCTATCCCAGCACATTCTTGCATGTTAAATTCCCATTAGGGGAGCCTTTCATCCTGACTCGTTCGGTCACCATGACAGTGGCATCAGTTCATAAGAATCTCACCTCTTACATTCCTTACTGGCCTGAGTACTATAGTTGCACTTCTCCTAGATGTCTTAGGGACATAAAAGGATACTCACTAGTCCCAAACATTACTGTATATCTAAGCATCATCAGGCTCTAGGGATCATCAGGAACTTACGTATCTCTTTCTATATATTAGTTCCCAGTACAACCATCAATTGTCACATTCTCATCTATTCTTATTCTACTCTATCCTCAAAAGGGATCTTGCCTAACCCCACTCTTTTTAACTTCCTTTACCTTCTGACCAATCATTCATATGGTCATTATACACTGATCATATCACAAAGGGAATATTTAATCACCTTGATGTGTTGTATCTAGGCCAGGCACCTAACTCATCATCAATTCTTCATTCAATTTTATCTAATCTCTATCCCTCTTGGTTTACTATCCCTTAGGGCTTTCTACCTCTATTCAGGGATTTGAATAAACCTCAAGCATCTTATCCTGTTATCTTGCCTCTATCGAGGTCACATCAATTACTTAAGGTTTAGGTTGCCACTTGGTTCCCTTATTAGGGCACTAACTCATACCCCTGACTGGCTCACTGTACTCTTAGCCAATATCTTCTGGGGGAGTCTTTTGACTTTCACTCATACACCGGTCAAGCTCTCTCAGCTCAACCATTCCTTCCCTGAGGGGGAGTCTCTTAGCAGTGACTACCTATCTCTTAGGCATTCTCTGCCATTCCTTAATTCTCCTCTATGTCCATTTCCCCTTGAGAAATCACCTTAATATCTTAACTTTAGTTAGACCAATTCTATTAACCCATCACTTTCTAGGTAAAGTCTTCTTCCATACTGGGCTTCGCTTAAACTAGTGCTCTATTTAAACCCTTGTCACAACCTTTACTAGAGCCTTTGCTCTTTCTAAATAGTTGCCAGAACCTTTGCTCTAATACTAAAAAGTGTCACACCTCCTATATTACCTCATTATATAACAATTGGAACCACTTAGGGTCATTGTATGACCCTTAAGTATGAGAAAATTTTAATTTCACAATTTCCATTTTTGGATTTCTATACACTATTCACCGCAATTAGGGTCAACTTTCAAAATTCATAACTAATTGCAAAAAAATCAAAATAAAGTGGTTCTAAGTTCTATGGAAAGCTCTTGGCATGCTCTATAAAGGAAAAATACTCATCAGTATCCAGATCTCATGCATCAATCCCAGATTTTGTTCAAAGTGGTACTTTTTTGGGTCCTAACTTATACTTTTTTGGGTCCTAACTTATCCGAGGCCACAGTGATATGTTCAAGCACCATTTTCTCACCTCAAATAAATTCACATGCCATTATATAACATGCCTAAAGAAGGAGTGATGCTCTTCCCTTGTTCTTCCATTAAAACAATTAATAATATTTATTTTGTAATAAACTTGACCGAATTCTTTCTACCGGTCCATGACTCTGAGAATCTGTCCTCGGGTACCAATATTACTTATTCATCACAGATAATTTTTCTAATTTTTCTTAAGTCAAATTCAACCTCTAGATAGTTTACTTTGGCTTTCCCTGGATAGTGTATAAATAGGCTTTAAATTCTATTAAAACCAACCTCCTTGCTTTTTGGGCACGGAATTATTTTTTAAACCTGTGATAATTCTTCAAATATTTTTCTCAATTTTCTTCCAACTATCTAAGGCCTCTCTATACTTTAAATAATTCATTTTCGATAATATTTGGAATTAGTCAAAACTGTGGGAATTCCACAAATTCCTTCCAAGAGCATTTTCGTCATTTTTAGCCTAATACCGGCCTCTGGACCCTATTCCTACTTTTCTAGAATTTTTCTAAGGTATTCGGGGCTTAACCTACCATTTCCCTTTTTCTGGGATTTTCGGGCATAATTTTCATTTTTGCCCTTACTAACCCGAAAATTTACAAAATTACTATTTTAACCCAAAATTCACCTTATTGAGGCCTTTAACATAATTTTTGGCCTATATTTACCTCTATTTCTCATTCCTGGGCCTCCAGACTTCATCCAAGTCTCTAACTTCCTCTTTTCTCACTCTCAGAAAAATTTTCATTTACAATTTAGTCCCTAGGAATCCCTTTGTCCTCTAAGGAATCTCTGGGACCTCTACCAAAAGGCGCCTGGTAGCCTGCCCATCTCTAAACCCAAAATTTGGGATGTGACAATAGAAACCATGAGTAAAGGCTTGAGCTAGTTTGTTGGTTGTTGTTTTGATGGATTTTGGAAGAAACTTCAAATTCCCTAATTTAGGGAACCATTCGGGCAAGTCAAGTTCAAAGGGTTAGAGGTTGTTTCAGATTAATTTGATGATTCTAATGAGTTTAGAATGTGATTTTATGTAGGATAACACCAAGAGAAAGTGTTTGAAAGCATTGGAATAAAAAAATAAAACTTTGAACCGTAATATACTTACGTCTCAGCCAAGAGCAATGGACTAGGAAGGAGTTTGATTTTGATAAAATTAAGTTGATATTTGAATTCTACATGAAAAATTGTATAGAAATGACTCTAAAGATTTGTCAAAATAAAGGTAGAATATTGTCACACCTCACTTTATTACCCAATTTTACATCAAGTGGGAACATTTGGAACCATTTCTCAAGTCATTAAGTTGGAGAAATTTGAATTTTTAAATTTCTTTTCCCGGGTTACTATTTATTGTAACCTTAATTTCTTCAAACTTTGAAAAATCATAACTACTTCTATAAAAATCAAAATGATATAGTTCCAAGTCCTACTTAAAGCTTGCAATGAGCTCTTTAAGGAAAAAATATAATCAGAGTATGAGTCTAGCTCATGTGTGCCCAGTTCAACATCAAGTTCCACCATTCATTTAGTCATTTTTTTAATTTTTCAAAACTTATACCCAACTTTAGAAGGGCATAACTCTTTGTATAAAACTCCAAATTTGAAGAAATACCACTTATTTTAAAGATAAAAATATGATCTTTTAGATTGTTAAGTTTCAGATCCAAACTCCATCAATTGCTCAAAATTTCACATGGTTAAACTTTAGCCTTATTTAGGTCAACTTTTATCCTTTGCATGCAAAACTTACCTAAAATAAACCATAGCCATTCCAGCATAAATCAGTAATATATCCCATCATATAATAAGTCATTTAACATAATTTGCAACCTTTAAAATCATCCAAACACATATCCATAAATATTACAAAACTTGGGCATAAATTTCAACATAATTCCAAATAAAATTCATAATATTTTTCTTCATGGTGGCAACACTTCCTTGCCTTTATCCATACCACTTGCTTGCCCTATCGGTGTTATTTGTACATAGATAGGAATGAGATTTTATAAAAATCTCAATAGCAAAGAAATTACAACAATAATGTTAAACATGCAAGATATATTGCAATCAATTCCATAAAATATTTCTTTACCTCTATGCCATATAAAAACCACATCAAATCATTCCAAGTCAATAAATTAATGCATTATGCCAAGGCATACTATGCAAACAAATTAACCACATTAGCATCAAACAATTTCAAATACCATATGGCATATATTTAAAGAATCATACCATGTAATAATCAAGCAAGTCAAAATTAAAATTGTAAATTCCATGCTATATCTTTTATCCAAGATTTTTTGCCTCTTTGATCTCCTTGTGTTTCTCCTTGTTCTCTTACTCAATGCTTATCAATCCATCCATAAATACATGACATATTATCAACCATAACACATGAAATACCATTAGGTATCAACATAACTCTATAACCCTCTTTTCTTTGACTTTTTGACTTTAATTTTCATATTTATTTTGATCAATCTCTTAGGCCATTCCTACACAATTTTTCATACAGAATCCAAATATCAACTTGGTTTTATCAAAATCAAACTCCTCCCTATCCATATGAGCTTGGCCGAATTGAAGGTAGTTTAAGGTTAAAATTTCTAGTTTTGATTCCAATGCTTTCAAACACTTTTTCTTGCCATATTCCCACACAAAAATGCATTCTAAATTATTGAAACCATCAAATTAAATTGAAACAACTTCTAACCCCATGAACACATGGTGACCAAAATGCTCCCCTAAATAGGGAACTTGGAGTTTCTTCCAAAAATCAATCCAAACATCAACCAAGCAAGCTATTCCAAGCTTTAAATCAAGATTTCTATCTTTCCCTAACCATTCCTCATTATTTCAAAAATTTGGACAGCAAGATACCATTGGAATTTTGTCACCAAATTCTACTTGAATCAAGCTAGAAACAAAGTCAAATTAAAGCTTTAACATACCTTGATTGATCCTTGATTCTTACTTGATAATTTTTGCTAAAACCTACATGAAGTTGGCTCCCAAAGTCAGCTTTTTTGGCAGCAAAACCTCCTCCCTTTAAGTGCTCAAAAAACTGAAATTGGAGGGCTTGTGAGGGGGTATTTATAGACTTCAAAGTGGCCTCCTCTTCCGTCCAAGTGTCCCTTAAAAATATGGAGATAAAGGGCCATGTGGACACCTTAAGGAGCTGTAGAAATTTGATGGTATACAAGTATCCCTTAAGTGATGAGGTTTTAGATAAAATCATGTGATATTTTATATTATTTTATTCCATAACCATGCGCACCACTTGGGCGAATGAAATTACTATTTATTCTTGGCCCAAAATCAAGTCCAATAGGCTAGAGAAAGAAGAAAGGAATGTCACCTTACATCTCCAAACATTTCTCCACTCGATTTTGCCGTATCGACTAAAATTCCTATCTAATTTTTAATAATATTTCTGGACTTCCAAAAATTCATTTCTAAACATCAAAAATTCCAAAAATCATATTTTAATACAGGAAGGTCTTCTGAATTTTTCAAGAATTTATCTCAACCTCTAACTATTTATTTTGAATTTTCTCATAAATCAAGCTTTACCAATAAGATTTCAGTAATAAATATTCTAAAATTAATCCCCCCATTTCTATGGCCTGAAAATAATTTTATAAACTCAAATAAATCATCAAATAATTTTTTCATATTTCTTCCAAAATTATTGAGGCCTCTATATATTTAAAATAATTGTTTTGTGCTAATTTTTCACTACTTTTCTTGGTAAACCTCTGTTTATAGAAAATTCTATAAATAATTATTCTTGTGCTATTTCCACCTCTAGGACCTCGAATAGGGTTTCAAATCCTCTAATGTACCTTTTTACTATTTTTCAAGGATTTTCTGGAATTTGTCTCCAATTTTCCTATTTTGCCCTTCTTGGACCGATAATTTCAAAAATATCATTCCGGACAAGAGTCAGATCTCAACTCAAAATTTGTTTCTTCTCTGAGTCTACTTCACAATTTGACCCTCTATCTAATTTATTATTTACATTTCCAAGGTTAAAATTGACAGGATGTGACAAATATTGATGTCAAAAATCAAAGAAAAGGGGGATTATGGAGCTGTCTTGATAGTTAATGGTATTTTATGTGGCACTTTGGTAATACGAAATATATTTGTGCACAAACTGATAGGCATTGATCAAATACACAAAGAAGAGTAAGAAGAAAGGAAGAATGCTGAAAGCTTTGGTTATCAAAGAGGTAGCAATAAACTTACAATTTGAATGCTAACTTGCTTTACTTGTTTTGCTATGTATTGCTTGATTTTTCTATGCCATGATATGGTAGAGTGATAAACCTTGTCGCTAGGTAATCAAAGTTTTACTAGGGAAATGCAGCAAGTGAGGCACTACCTAGGTCATTCTTCTCAAGGAGCCTTAAGTTGTATTTCAATTCTTAACAATTCACTTTTAATTATCAAATTACCAAGATGAAAGCTTGAGTTTTAGAAAAGAGAAATCAAAACAAGAAACAAATCTAATGAAAGGTAAATTGCAAATGAGATTCAGATAAGAGATAGTAGTTCCCCTAGCAATTTATCCAACCTTCCTTGTTCAATCTTATAATTTGGAGTCTCTTAATGTCAATTAAATGGATAGATTCAGCTACTGCTCAAATCTCTCTTAACATAGATCAGAAACAACTTATCTTACTAGATTCATTATCTTGATCTGTGTGAAGGAAAATCAATTGACAAGAACACTTGAGAAGCAAGTTGCAATTCTCTAAGGATGACTACAACTATGAATCATCAATATATTCAACCAAAATTCAGATTTATAGAACAACAGTCCAAGTAAAACGAATTAGATTTACAAATCAATAGAGGATCCTCTATTCAACTGAATTAAAGGACACAACTCACATCTGAATGTTCAATCATATCTAAATCTCAAGAAACATAAATCTAATCATCCAACCTTCATTCTAACCACAATTGTTCAACTAAAACAAATGAACCTTAGAATAGAAAGTAGAAACTAGATCTGAATGACTCCCTATTCAGCTCTATGAACTCAGGTCAGCTTCATTGCTAGAAGAACTTGGAAATTCAGCTACTCATACTCTGGATTAGGGTAGAAACAACAAGAATTGATGAAAGATCCATGGTTGATCGGTGGAAATTGATGAATTTGGACGAAAATGGAAGAAGGAATTGAGAGAAGGCGGAGAGAACAAGAAAATCGCGTCTGGAGATGAATGAAGAACTGAATCTAGTTCTTCTTTGAAGCGCGCGACTCTGCATTTAAATCTGGAATTTTTCGTCATCCGCCGCGGTGCCTCTGTTCATCCGTCACAGCGCCTGGCCTGTACGGTGCTGTTTTGATTAATGATCCTGAGCTTCATGAAAACTTCCGTCCGCCGTGGCGCCTTCGTCCATCCGGCGTGGCACCTTTTACTGAGAGTCCCATTGGAAATCTGCCGTGGCACCTTCCCAAATCTGCCGTGGCGCCTCTAACAGAACTGAAACTCCCTGAAATTCACACCAAAGCAGGGATCAAAAGTACACACATATAAAATCATACAAAAACATGTAAAAACACCTGCAAAACCTCACAATTCCTCTCACCAACTCTTATGCACAATGGAAGCTAATTATGCCCAGAGTATGCAAATATAGATGGCAAAAGCATGAGTTTAGGGATAGAAATGTATGCAAATAATGAGACTTATCATAGAGCTAGATGAATAATGATGTGTTAACTCTACACATAATGTGCCTTGGCTTTATGCAATGTTGAGTGGATTGATGGTATGTTTAATTTCTTCCTTTCCATGGCATAAGAGCATATTAGTATGCATAATATTTTGTTAGTGATAATGGCATTCTTGTATTGCATGTCTAGCATGATTATTGTGGTTCATGCTACTGGGATTTCCATAAAATCTCACTCCTTTTATGTCTAAATAATCAGTAATCTAGGAGTTAGATTATCTAAGGAGAAGGGCAAAGAGGTAATATTGGTATAAAGGCTTGTTTGCTTACTTTGTTTATGAGATTATGTAACTTTATTATGCAAGTTCGTAATAATTATGAATGAAGATTTGGATACCTGTATTTGTGACCTTGGTGACCATATAGAACTAGAAATATTGTGCTTGGACATATGTTATGTGGAATGAAATATCATATGATGCTAAGAAAGATAATAAGCAAGAAAAAGCATGAAAATGGTATGAACTAACCTTAAAAATAGCCAACTTTCATGTCAATGTGATTCTGGCCAAATAAATGAGTTTTGAACTGAAACTTGGCAAATATATAGATCATATTTTTAGCTTTCAAACAAGGGGTAATTCATCAAAATTATATTTTTGTACAAAAAGTTATGCCTACCCAAAGTTAGGCATAAATTCTGGAAGACTGGAAATTTACCAAATAAACAGTGTTTTTTTGCATGAATTATGGGCATGACTGACAAGAGCTTGATACTAGAAAGCATTTTTCCTCTCAAGATCTTTATAAGAGCTTCAAGTAGAACTTAGAACCACCTCATTTTGATTTTTCTAGAATTAGTTATGATTTTTTAAAGTTTAGCCTAAGTTTAGGGTTACATGAATAGTAATCCAAATTTAAAGAATTTTGAAACATGAATTTTTCTAACTTAAGGCCTTGAGAAGTGGTTCCAATTATGTGGTCTAAAAGGAAGGTGTTACATTTCTATGTGGGACCCTGATGACAAGCATTGGAAGGTCTATCAAGGCTAAGAAATTGAGTGTAGGATTCATGGGTCCATACGAGATTCTTGCTAGAGTGGGTGAAGTAGCATACCAAACTGCATTACCACCACAGCTAGACAAGGTTCATAATATGTTTCATGTGTCACAATTAAAGAAGTACCAACCTGATCCCTCGTACATCATTGAGCCTAAAGAAGTTGACTTTCATTAGAATATGACTTACTAGATAGAGCTGGAGCAAATTGACGTAAAGGAGAAACAACTAAGAAACATGACAATTTGACTTGTGAAAGTCATATGGAAGGGTACAGCTCTCGATGATGCTACTTGGGAAATGGAAGAGAATATTTACCCTTACGTATTTAATTAGCTATGTAGAATTCTTACACGAATTGAATTTTGGGGACAAAATTCGTATTTAAAAGGGGAAAAGAGGGGAGAGCTATAGCATCCAAATTTTTTATTTTTGAATTTAAGTTGTATTAAAATAAGATTAATTTATAGTATTTAAAATTAAATCTTACTGACTAAATTATAAATCATAATTTTAATGATAAATAATATATAAATTAAAAGAAGAAATAAAAAATAATTAAATGAATAAAATAAAAATAAAATATATTGCCACCACCCACTACTGTGAGGGTGAGGGTGAGTAATTCTCCCCATGGCCCTTACTTTTTAAAAAAAAAATAAAAAGTTATTAAATCAATAATGGGGTTATGTGCTCCCCACTATTGATTCAACCAATTTGCTCCTTCCCTGTTCATTCTTCGTTTTCGCCTCTAGACTATCTTTTGCTCTCCACCAACGCAAGTGAGAGTGAGAGTGAGAGTGGGAGTGACACAGAATGAGAGGAAGAAAGATGGTTTGCCTTGGTCTCCTATATTTTGGTAAGCTATTTTTTATCCTACATTTTTCTATTTAGCTTCTTCTTTTTATATTTTAAGTTTTTTATAGAAAATGAAATTTATTAGGGCTTAATAGATTTTTTTGTCTTTGAGTTTCTAACTTATTATTATATTAATGAAGCTTATAGGGTTAGAATAGGAGTTTTATGACCTAGGTTTTTATTTAGATAGTTGATTTGAGAAAATGTAAGTTAGGGTTTGGTTAAAAAATTGTGATTTGTGATAATAGTGATGTCAATTTTTGAATTTGATCTCTTAATTTAGTTCACCGGAGGTTATATTGAAGATTCAATACTTGGTTTTTGAGGATTTGTTGGAATATGAATCTTGATGATTTTTGGAGGAACTTTAACTAGTAGAAGTTGGTTGTTTTGAATAAATTAGGGAAATAATTGTCATAATGGAAGAAAGAAATAGGATTGTAATGATGATTTGAGGAATGGTTAATGTTAGAGTTAAGTGTTTTGATGATAACAAACTAAGTTTCTTTGCAAAATTGTTAAGTTAATCGATCAAGTGCTTGTTCACTAGTTAATCAAACATGTGTCAAATAATTTTTGAAGTATTATGCGATCTTTTGCTGTTATAATAATTCACTGTGAAAATAGGTTAATTGATCAAGTATTCGATCACTAATAGAAATGTTTAAGCTATCTAGAAAAAGGTTGAACTTCCTTACTTATAACAGAAGGTTTATTGATTACCTGATTGATCAAGTCATAATCGATAATGACTCAGATAATTAGTAAGTTTCCTTGACTTAGCTACTGTGTTAAATAGATTATGAATTATCCATCACTTTATCGATTATTAGTTTATCGATAACTTTTTTCTAACATTGTTTGACAAATCACTTCTGGCTAACTGATAATGTGTTCTATCAAATTGTTCTCTGTTAGAGTACAAAACAAAGTTAACACAGTCAATAATCAATCACTTAATAGATCATTCTTTTATCGATCATTTGATTGATCATCATTATATCCATCTGCATCATTTCCTCAAGACTTTTTCATATCACTTGTTTGGTCAAAGCCTTACGCTGGTTTTTTTTCCAAATCAAACCCTTTTATAGTCTTTAATCAATCAGTTAATCGATTATCTAGTAATCAATCATTTAATTGATCATCGATCTATCTTCATCCATAATTGTCTAAGTCTTCTTTGAACTATTTTTCGATCACTTGTTCAATCAGACCTTTATCAATCAAGTGTTAGATCATTGTGCTAAAAGTTGTTTTACACTATAATTAGTTTTATCGATGAACTATTTGATCAAGCGATTATCGATCATTTGTTCGATTAATGCATCAATTCATTACTCAAACATTACTTCACGATGATCTTTATTAAAGCATATTTTGATTTTATCTTTAAGCTTTTCTCAGCCCTCTTTAATCATATTATTCTCTTTTAAAAGAATACAAAGGCTTACTGACTTGAAAGAAATAAGTCTTGCATAGAATTCAAAAGAACTTCATTGTCACAATCACTTTGTTTGCACTTCAACCATTTATCGATCACTTGTTCTCTCATTGAATGATCTATAATTAACTCAATAAATGCATACATCAGCTAGATCTACTTCTCCTGTAATTAATCGACAATATGATTGATTAAGGAGTTATCGATCAAGACATTGACCAAGTAAGTTCTTCTCACTTTCTGAATATCTAACGATTCATTCTATGTTTTTCATTTACTGTATCAAAATCAAGAATCATTATTTTTTATGTTATTTATTCATATTTTCTTGAAGAAGAAAACATTAATGGCGAACAACCATTGTAACTGCCGAACACTTGTAATCGATCTTCCAACGATTAGAAGCTCTTCAGTCTAACAGATAACTAAAATACTCCAACTATAAATGGTGCGAAGAGTATTGAATGAAGTATTGAATACATGAGCTATTGTCTGTTGAAATTTTCTATTGTATTCAATACTCTGTTTTTTGTATCTATTGCATTCAACACTCTGTTTTATGTATCAAGCTTCAGTGTTTAACATATATATACTCTATACAAGAGTTAGTTATATTTTTTACTCAAATTTGAGAGTTACTTAAGGGTGTGGACTCTTGAGGGGTTATAACCTTACGGGTAGTAAGGGGAACTAATTGAGAGAGACTTAATTGCTATACTGAGGCACTAAGAGCCCGTTCAATCTTGAGGATATAATGGAAATCTCAAAGGCACTCTGAGGACTGGACGTAGGTCAAGTGGTTAGGACCGAACCAGTATAAACTCCTGTGTCATCATTCTTTAGTGAAACTATCCAAACTCATCTCCACTGTTTTATCTATTCAGTTATTTTATTAGTCAAATTTTTATATATCACCCAATTCACCCCTTCTTGGGTGAAGCTGCTACTAACATTTGGTATTAGAGTAGGTCTCTTTGATAAAGACTTAACCATCTGAAGAGAGATCTAATGACAGGATATGGAGATAGCGTGCTACCCTAAGGATGCTCAACATCAAAATCACCAGGTTTCAATAGAGAAAACTTTACATTCTAAAAGATGAGAATGAAGATTTTCATCAAAGCAATAGAAGACAATTTATGGGACGTGACAGAGTAGAGGAATTATGTTCCAATGAAAACTGTGGACAACCAACAAGTTCCCAAAAGCCCGTGTTGTTAAACAACAAAGCAATCAATATGTTGACCTATGCATTTAGCCAAAAAGAATACTTTCGGGTTTTAAACCTGGAGACTGTGAAAGAAATATTAGAGCACTGGAGATTGCATATGAAGGAACAACCGGTGTAAAACAGAGCAAAATCAATACTCTCACAATAGAATTTGAATTATTCAGAATGAAGGATGGAGAAAGCATTCGAGATATGGTGTAGGGAATTGAAAGACGACGCGCAGCGAAAAACAATTTAAAATTTTAAAACCTTCAATCCCTTGCCCGGATCTACTGATCGCGTTTAAGTCAGGTAGTAAGAAGCATTACCTTCGGTGTTCGATTTCCTGGTGGCTCGGTGATTCCGCCGTTCAGGATGCCTCTGCTCGCCTCCTTTTGTCGTTCGAAGTCGACAACTCCGGTCGGCTTCCTCTACCGGTATCCACACGAATAGCTCTCCAGTCACAAACAGCGTGCTAGCGCCTTTTTGTCCGTCTAGGGTTTTCAGAGAATCCGTCCACTCTTATCTATCTTAGGCCATCTCTTATTTGCTGGTGTTTTCACTCTCACGCTTAAAACCCTAGCTCCTCATATCAAATATATAGGATGCTATAGGTTTAATGAATGATATTTAATTTCAAAATTAATCCTAAATTAATTCTGAAATTAATACAATATCAAATATTGCCTAATCAGATAAGAGAACAATTAAATAAATATGGTTTATATTAAATCCGTCTCACAGATTTAATTCACCTATTTATTTAATTCAAAATTAAAGATATGACGGAATTAATTTATATAGATTTAATTTATCCTTATAAATTAAATCTAACAATTAATATCTCTTATATTTATATAATATATATATACGAATTTATATATATATACACGTCCACCCTATATTATTCATTGAATCTGGACATATCTTAGATTCAATGAATCTGGACATCATAACTCGTGTTGGGCTATTTTGTGTGCGACCCTGTAGGCCCATATGAAGTTGGCAGTGGGCCATTAACTATAATGACTCACAAGTCGTAAGTGGTCTCTAGCAAGACATCATGACTACCCAAATCATATGAGGATCGTTGAACGATGTAACCTTTCATACAACCATATCGCGTCCCTTTTGTCACACGACATTTTGGTCATGGATGAGGCATGGAGAACGTCATCCTCCTATTCATGACCGTTACTTTCTCGATCCCTGAGTAGTCTGAGTATAGAAACGGAACTACCTTTCCATTATAGTATGGCCATACATTTCTCAGACTCACTCATCGAGGGGCCCAGTAATATCTCTCTACGAATGTCAGGGACAAATTCCATCTTGACCATTCACATTCCTCCGCATGAAAAACCACTAAGCCTGAACATAGTCTTTATGATCACTCAGTCAAAAGTGACTTTTGACTAGGTCAAAGCTAAGCGTTTCTCATGTAGGAATCCATGATGATCTCAGGTCAAAGGGCACAGTGACATGGTTTATATATGAGAGAAGCTTATGACTTAACCCATGCAGCTCTCTCATAGCGGGTCGGTCCAACACCTTGTACTCTTACAGGTGCCTATGACTTTAATTTATATCTCTATATATCTTTAAAGTCATACTAGTCTTATTTCATCTCTGCTCCGACATAGATGACTGACCAGGGACATTTAGGATAAACCATGAGTTATCCAAGGATAGTCATCACAGTAAACATGCAAATAATATGATAACATAATTAATAAATTCATAAATTAACAATGTTCATAGCAATATGATTGGCCCCTAGGGCATAATTTCCAACATATGGAAGTAAGATTCTCACATCTCATCAATCACCTCATTGCACTTGGCAAGAAATACAATCAAGAAGATCAAGTAAGAAAAATACTAAGCAGCCTCATGAAGGAATGGGAACCAAAGGTGACAGTCATTGAGGAGACAAAAGGAGAATCAATTGGCTCGGTTGCTACACTATTCGAAAGCCTGGCAGAATAGAGCAAGCAAAAGTACAAGAAAGAGATGAATGAGAAAAATCATAAAGGCATTGCTCTTAAAGCTCAAGAGAGTGAAGACAACAAGGAAGAGGATTTAGAGGATGAAGAAATTGGCCTTATAATCAGGAGGTTCAAAATGTTCTATAAGGACAGAGCTAAAAAAAGGCTGCAAGCAAAACAAAAGGGCTCCACATCTCAAATAGAAACCAAAGACCCAATAATATGCTTTAAATGCAAAACGTTGAGACACATTAAAGCAGGTTGTCCTCAACTATCTAGGATGAAGGACAAAGACAAAAACAAAGAGAAATTTAGAAAGAAGAAGGCATTCGTATCATCAATCTGGAGAGACAACTCATCTAAAGAAGATGACAATGATGATGAAGAAACAGCTAACATCTGTCTCGTGGCACAAGAAGACGATGATTAAGAGACTGATGACATAATCACTTCTGAACCTTCCTATGATGAATTACAATCTAAATATAATGCCTTACATTCATAATTAGTTAGAATAGCCAAGGAGTTGGTAAGCTCTAAAAAGAAAATCAAGAGTTTAGAAGAACAACTCACATAGAAAGAAGATAGCTCACCAGTCTGTACCAAATATGAGCAAAACAAAAAGAAAAATGAACAGCTCACAAAAAATTTAGAAAAATTCACAAAGGTCAGTAAAATGCTCGAAGTGATACTAGGAGCTCAATGGTGTACAACAGACAAATCCGCAATAGGATATGATCCTACTCAGGATAGAAGTAAGGGAAAGAAGAAAAGTGGTGAACGATCATATTTAACATTCTTTAGAAATTCTGTTCATTCTTCTAATCCTTTTACATTGTGTTCTTACTACAACTGTAAGGGTCATACAATATCTTCTTATCATCACAAGAAGAAAAGAACCTACAGAACACTAAAATGGGTACCCAAAGGTACTTATGTACCTCGAACAAACCAAACTAACTAGAAAGGACCTAAAAAGGTATGGGTACCTAAAATATGATTTCTCTAATGCAGGTATGTCTCAAAGCATCTAGAACAAACAAATGGTATATCGACAGTAGATGCTCTAGACACATGACAGGTGACAGTGACAAATTCTCAACACTTAAACCCAAAGAAGGTGATAAAGTAAACTTTAGTCGGAATCAATCTAAAGAATAGCAGGAATCAGAGAAGTGGGAAGTGACAAAAGAATGAAAGTTAAAGATGTGTACTGGATTGAAGAATTATATCACAACCTACTCAGTGTTAGCTAGAGTGCCGACAAAAACAATTGGGTAATTTTCGATTCAAAAGAATGTTTGATCATTAGCAAAGATGATCTATCACTCAAGAAAGAGGAACTAAATGTGAAGCTCAAAGCTCCAAGGGACGATAACTGCTATGCTATTCAAATTGATTCTAATCTCTTTGAAAACAGCTTTGTTAGTAAACATGAAGAAAATTGGCTTTGGCATGAACGTCTTGCTCATGTTAATATGAATGAGCTTTCAAAATTAACAAAAAGAGATTTAGTCATTAGTTTACCTAAAATACAATTTGAACATGACATTATCTGTGATGCTTGTCAGAAGGGTAAACAAACAAAGTCCTCATTTAAATCAAGGAAGATAGTCTCAACTGAGAGACCTCTTCAAATGCTTCACATGGATTTGGTTAGTCCGTCAAGAGTCAAGAGTTTCGGTGAAAATTTATATACTCTTGTGATAATTAACAACTATTCAAGATTTATCTGGACTCTATTTCTTTCCTTTAAAGATCTAACACCTCCTTTATCACCCCATTATACATCAATTGAAACCACTATAACGCATTACCCAATGTTTTTGAGTGAGAAATTTCAATTTCAAAATTTCACATTTAATTCTGTCCATACAATGTTCATCCGAATTTAGGATAACTTTAAAAATTCATAACTAAATCTAGAAAAATCAAAATAAGGTGGTTGCAATTTTCACGTGAAGTTTGCTAAGAATTCTTTAGAGAAAAATATTTATTGGACTCAATTCCACTCAAAATAGCACCAGAAAAATTGACAAAGCACACTATTCATATGGTCGATTTTCAATTTTTCAGGATTTTAACCCAACTTTTGAAAGGCATAACTCTTATACAAAACTCCAAATTTAATGATCTACCACTTGTTTTAAAGATGAAAATGATCTCTATAAGACTACCAAGTTTCAAATCAAAATTCACTCATTTACTCATTATTTTATGTGGCACAAGATTGGGATTGTTTAGGGAGATTTTATCTCCTAATTCCATTTTTCTTGAGTTTTGTTTTCCCCTTTCTTTTTCCATACCCTTTAGGCCTCCCACCATTTCATATCCCAACATTAGGGCATGCCATCAAAATATAATTTACATTATATCATCATCCATAATTCATTACAACTTTAACATGAAGTTTGATAACATATTACATAACATCCCAAGACAATATAACATTCACAAGCTTTTTCACCCTAGCACCAATTCTTTGCCTTGATCCATGGATGAGCCACCCCCTAATTGAGACATGAATTGACATAGAAGGAATGAGATTTCAAAGAAATCTCTGTAGCAATTGAACTATAAATATCATGTAAATCAAGCAAGTTACAATGTGACATGTTATCACACCTCACGTCATAACTAAACCACATATAATCATAGTTAATATCATGCTAGGAGAGGAACACCAACACATCCACAATAACATAATTCAATACATTTAGCCAAAGCATAATCAAAAGCCATCCAATCAACCAAGATCACAATACAATTCCTCAATCTAAGCAAACAACATAATCACATTAAACAAGCAAGATAAACAATCAATTTATAATTCAATGCTACCTTTTAACACTTGATTAATTCAGTCTCCTCAAAGGATAATGATTCTCCTTGATTCCTCCTCATAAAGCCTATTAATTCAAGCATAAATATAAGTTATATTAATAACCAAACAACTTAAACACAATCCTTTAACTTTAGCTTAACAATTTTTCCCTTTTTCTTGGATTTTTAACAAAATAGTTCCTCTTTTAGAATCAATGATCTCCTAACTCAATCCTACATAATTTTTTATAAGGAATCCAAATATCTAATCAATTTTTCAAAAATAAAACTCCTTCCCCATGAAATTATATGGCCGAATAGGGGGTTCTAGCTAAAAAATTTATTTTTGATTCCAATGATTTTAAACACTTTTCAATAGTATATCCCTACACAAAAACATATTTTAAACCCAATGAAATCATCAAATCAATGCAAAATAAACTCCTCCAACAAGAACGGCCCTTGGCCAAAATGAACATATATAGCCTTAGGTTGATTTTCTTCCAAAAACCACTCTATACACCACTTAAACAAGCTTGTTCCATATCAAATTCAAGGTTTCTATCCTTCCCTAATAGCTAAGCATGTCAACTGAATTGGTGCAGCATTTTTCCTTAATTTTTCATGCCAAAAACCCAACCAAAACTAGCTTAAAACTTAGGGATAGGAAGGCTTGAGCATACCTTGATGTTTTCTTGCTATAAACTGAATGATTCCTTGCTCAAAACCCTCTCAAATTTGGTCTCCTCTGGGCTAGACATAAAGTGGCAGCACCTCCCCTTATTTTTTCTAATTTTCCAACATTTTATTGTATTTTAGGAAGGGGTATTTACAGAAAATTCAATCTTCCCCTCCCCCCCTCTCGTTGGCCGAAGATGTGACATATAATGGGGGGTTATGTGGCAGCTATCAAAGCAAGAAAGGTTCATATTTAACCATGTGTCCAATTCTAGAGTTTTTCAATATTTATCCCTTAATTTTACATTTTATTTAATTAAATATGCTGGGGTTTGGAAGATACACGAATTTGGGCTTGAATTGGGCCTAATGTGGGCCCCACAAATGGTCTAGGCTGGCCCAAAAAGGTGGCCCACAAACTGATTCAAAATCCCAAACTATTTCGACATTTTATTAGTTACTATTCCCTACTAACATTTCATAATTTTTTCAGACCTCCAAAAATTTATTTCTCTCCTTGATAATTCACATTTTAATATAAGAACATGATTTGAAAATTTTTAGAATTTTTTTCCACCTCTAGTTATTTATTTTGAATTTTCTCTGATTAGGCTTCTATTGGTGTCACTACTGGAAAATAAATTCTCTAAAATTAATTCCTGACCTTCCAATGCTTAAAACCAATTTTATAAATTCAAAAAAATATTTAGATGATTTTTACATATTTTTTCCAAATTTATTGAGGCCTCTAACTAATTAAAATAATTATTTTCCTCTGATTTCCTAATAATTTTTCGAAAAACCTCCGTTTACAGGAAATTCCATAATAATTTATTTTCATAATAATTCCACCTTTAAGGCCTCAACCTAGATTCCATAACCTCTAATTTTTATTTTTCCAATTTTTTTGAGAATTTTCTTGAATTTTTCTCTAAATTTCTCATTTTGCCCTTCCTAGACTGATAATTACAAAAATGTTAGCCCAACTTTATTGGAGTTTCACATCAAAAGTTGTTTCATCTTCCTGTCCAGTTTCTACGTTGGCCCTCATCCCAATTTTTCATTCCCTATATCCAGATGAAATTTCTCAGGATGTGACAAAAGACGAGACATTTAGTGCATTCATTATTTTTGCTAAAAAGGTTGAAAATGAGAAGCGTATTTCTATTGTGTCAATCAGGACTAATCATGGAGGAGAATTCGAGAACAATGAATTCACTGACTACTGTGATGAACATGGGATCGATCACAACTTCTCAACACCAAGAACACCTCAACAAAATGGAGTTGTGGAGAGAAATAACAGAGTACTCACGAAGATGGCCAGAGCTATGCTGAATGAAAAAGGGATATCTCAAGTGTTCTGGGTAGAAGCCATGAGTACGGCTTGTTACATCTCTAACACAACATATATCATAATGTTGCTCGGGAAGACTTCTTACGAGCTGTACAAAGGAAGGAAACCTAATTTAGCATATCTGAAGATTTTTGGAAGCAAATGTTACATCTACAACAACAACAAAGAAAATCTCAGTAAATTCGATCCTAAAGCTGATGAAAGTTTATTTTTTGGTTATTCTAATCGGGGTAAAGGCTATAGAGTTTTTAATAAAAGAAATTTTACTATTGAAGAGTCAATTCATGTTGTGTTTGTTGAAACTAAGTCAATTTCAAAACCTCTAGATGATGACGCTGAGATTGTTCAAAGAGTTCGAAAATTGAGCCCTAAACAAGTCTTTGAACAAAATGCCTTCTGTAGAAAATGATAAGAATAAAGATGATCAAATTGAAATATTTTCTCAAGATAGTTCAGATCAACCTAAGGCTTGGAGACATGATAAAAACCATCCTAGAACAAGTCATTAGTGAAGTCAATGAAGGGGTCAAAACCCAGAGACAAGTGTTCAATGAAATGCGTTTCTCTGCATTTATCTCAAACATTAAACCAACTAGTGTAGACAAAGCTCTATCCGATGAATTCTGGATAGCAGCAATACAAGAAGAGCTAAAACAATTTGAGAGCAATCAAGTTTGGGACTTGGTACCTTAACCTAATGACCACCCAGTCATAGGCACCAAATGGGTATTCAAGAATAAGCTCGATGAATCTGCTCAAATTGTTAGAAATAAAGCCAGATTAGTGGCAAAAGGCTATAATCAAGAAAAGGTACTGATTATGACGAAATATATGCTCCAGTAGCTAGATTAGAAGCCATACGAATATTCTTAGCCTTTACATGTATAAAGGATTTTAAATTGTATCAAATGGATGTTAAGAGTGCATTTTTGAATGGTTACATTATGGGAGAAGTTTTCATTGAACAACCTCCTGGATTCGAAGATCCAAATCTTCCAGATCATGTTTACAAATTGAAAAAGGCTTTATATGGTTTAAGACAAGCACCTAAAGCATTATATGAATGGCTTAGCACTTTTTTGATAGAAAAAGATTTTGAAAGAGGCAAAGTTGATGCAACACTCTTTATCAAAAGAAACAAGAAAGAATTATTGATTGTTCAAATTTATGTAGATGATATTATATTTGGTGCTACTAACAAAGATCTTTGCCAAAAGTTTGCTAAGTTAATACAGGGCGAATTTGAGATGTCAATGATGGGAGAATTGAATTTCTTCCCAGGGTTACAAATCAAACAGAAGAAGAATGGGATTTTCATATCTCAAATGAAGCACCTCAAAGAACTATTGAAGAAATATGGTTTAGAACAAGCCAGGAGTGCAAATACACCTATAAGCTAAACCATATCTTTGGACGTGGACGAGAATGGCAAGGAGGGGAATCTGACTAAGTACAAAGGAATGATTGGTTCACTACTCTACCTCACAGCAAGTAGACTAGACATCCAATTTAGTGTAGGGATGTATGCCAAATATCATTCAGCTCCCAAGGCATCACATGAAGAAGCTGTCAAGAGAATCCTTAGATATCTTGTCAGAATATCAAATATGGGAATATGGTATCCAAAGAAAGGAGTAGAATATCTAATAGGATACTCAAATGCAGATGATGGAGGATATAAAAAAGCACCAGTGGACAATGCTAATTCCTAGGAGGCTATCTGGTTTCATGGTCAAGCAAGAAAAAAAACACAATAGCCATATCCTCTACAGAATCAGAATACGTTGCCACTGCTAGCTATGGTTAAAATAGCAACTATAAGACTTAGGAATCAAATCAAAGGAAATCTCAATCCTGTGTGACAATACTAGCACAAACAGTTTGTCAAAGAATCCAGTCCACTATGCCCGAACCAAGGACATTGATGTTTGACATCACTTCATTCGGGATCATGTTCAAAAAAAAGATGTGTAGGTAGAATTCATTCTCACTAAATATCAGATAGCAGACATCTTCACAAAGCCTCTCGACCAATAGAAATTCAATTACTTCAAATGAGAATTGGGAATGATAAATCCCAATGAGTTGTAAGAAATTTTACATTATTTCTTTATTTTGAGTATTTAAAATTTAATGTTTTGATGATTAGCAAGCTAACTTAAGCATCGGAGCGAATAGAAATTTTTTTGTAGGAAACTCTGTTTTGATGCTAAAAAATAAACGTTAACAGAGAAGGCAATGTTTGATAAAAGCATCGATAATTATGCCTCAAAGATGACTTAATTTATCAATCATCTTATCAATAATTGCAAGTTATTGATCAACTTATCGATCAACTAGTGTATATAGAAGCATATGGGGGGTGACTAGAAGCAGAATTATGCATAATGTGTTCAATAATCCATTTATTGAAAAAACGATTGATCAACAGTAAAAGAAGCACATGGTCAATCAGAAAGGCAACCAAAAAGGGTAATCTTTATCGATCAATTGATCAAACAATGATTAATCGATCACATGATCGATAAACTTAGACAGATATGACTTTTTACTGCAAAATTATCTATAACGTGTTTGATCTTTGCTTGTTTGATAATATGATCGAAAATCGTTTGTTGTGTTCATACTGTTCTTCAAAAATTATCGATCATTTGATCAATCATGGCTTGATTGATAACTTGATCGATCATCCTAGGCTTTTTAACATTCAGAATTTGAAATTCCCTCATCAGTTTTAGAACCCTAACTCAATAATCATCGTCCCTGTTTCTAAGCAACAATAAAAAAATCTCACTATTCCATTAAATTTCTCATTGTTCATCACTCAAAACACACCCTAAGTCTTTTTTATCACTCCAAACTCCCTCAATCCCATAAATCACTGAACATTGCACAAAACTTTCCTTCTGTACTAAAATGGCAAGGGTGAAGCAACCAGGATCTAGTCAGGAAGAAACAAACAGGAAGAGAGCCTCTCCTATAGATAAAACTCCCTCTACTACCAAGAAAAAATGTAGATTGAAGGTTCAACAAGATAAGCCTACACGAAGTGAAACTCTGAAGATTAGAGAAAGTCAGAAACAGAGTTCTTCTCAACTGATACCGAGCAAAAGGCAAACTCAGACTAAGTCTAAACTACTTATAGTATTTGAAGGTTCAGAAATTGAATCTAATAAAGAGGTCTTAGCTCAGAAAACTATGGACATAGCATTAAACATCTTAGTTCCCAAGCAACCGAGGTAGAAAAAGCAAAGAACTAGTGAAAGGGCGTCCCACCAAATTCCTGTTCAAGGTATTCCATCTCAATCAACTGTCAAGTTTTTAGTTGGAAACATAGATAAAGACGTGAGTATGGTCAAGTTTAAAGCTGATTTTACCACTCAAAAGTTCTGTCCAGTTGTCTCTATAGATTTTGAAAGCCTGAAAAACAATGAGAAAACCCAGTTGGTTTAACTGATCCTTTGGGATACTACACAAACTAGCTAAGTATTAGAGAGGATTATTGCCCTGAAGTTGTTAGGAAATTTTACTGTAACATGGAATAAATAGAAGAATATGATGAACAGGATAATTTGGTAAAGAATTGTCTGATCACCAAACTCAGAGGCAGATCCATTACTGTAACCTCTGCAAAGATAAATGAGCTCTTAGGAACTCAAGAACATGTCAAAGGAGCTAACATGAATGATATAAAGCTTTTAAGATTCTGATGCAAAGTGACACTTATCTTGGAGAATTGAGTTTCCTCTAAAACAAATATGTGATTATTATTGAATAATCTACTACATGTACTCAAAGAGCATGGTGAACAAGTCTGGGAGCTTCTTTTATCTGAATCAAGATGATTACATCTTACTGGCAAGAATTATTAGTGGAGAGAAGATTAATATTGGAGCTTTAATTTATAGTGAAATTAAGAATTTCACCCTCCACAAGTCCAAGTCCACCCCCATTCCCTATCCTCAACTGGCCTCATACTTCCTCCAGGTGCATAACATTACACACTTGGAGCCTGGGGAAGTCAAAGAAAAAGTTCAAATCTTTAGAATCAATCAATTGAACAAAATAAGGATTCCAATGCCCTTTTGACCTTCATAAAAACTAGCAAGCAAAAGGAAAGGAAACTAGCTAGTGGCCAGTACTTCAAGAGGTCAAGATGAAGCTCAATCCTCTACAGAGCCTTCTCAAACCTCTGGCCCTTCATTTTATAACAACACCATCTGAGAGATGTTCCACACTGAACTGTAAGAATTTGAGAAAAGGGTGTATGCCACTGCTAGGGATTATGAAGCAATTTTAGATAAAAAGTTTAAAGGATCATATTTTGTTTTGGATCTTCACAGACAGGTCATAGCAATGTTAGAAAGGGAGGTATCTCAGAAATTTGACTCGGTAGAGAAGGAACTTAAAGAGCATAAAGTCTTGGTTACCTCACTCTGTGCTAACTTCTCTGGCCCTAGCACCTTATTCTCTTATGAGACCTGTTCTCACATCCACCCTCACCTCCATACACTAAACCTGCACCCACCTCAGAACCCACACTACTCACCACTGTCCCCATATCTTTTGTCTTACTTTCTATTATTCTAGTGCTTCCACCTTAGCCTCAACCCTTACCTCCTATCTCTCACGCTCTCTCTCCCATCTCACAGCTTCCTCCACTTCCTATCCCTTTTATCTTACCTTCCTTTTCTTCTTCTTCCACCTCCTTCCTTAATGCTGACAAAAAGAGGGAGAAGAACTCTGATGATTTAGAATAGATTTACTTTGCATTTACTTTGTATTTCTATTTTAATTTTGTTTATATAAAGGTTGTTAAATTCTAGTGTATTATGAATTTTAGTTTACATGTATGAAGTTTATCAGTTTCTGCACAACTCCAATTTACTATCAATTTACGGCCTTTAAATTTTAGTTTTTGAATTCTATGAAGTTATTCTAACTAATTGCTTAGATTCTTATTAACTTAAATATTCCATAGTTTCTTATGTTTTGTCATCAAAGAAAAAAAGGCGAGAATATTAGAGTTAAGTGTTTTGATGATAACAAGCTAAGTTTTAAAGTTTCTCTGTAAAATTGTTAAGTTAATCGATCAAGTGTTCGATCACTAGCTAATCGAACATGTGTCAATAATTGTTAAAGTATTATGTGATCCTTTGCTGTTATAATAATTCACTATGAAAATAGGTTAATCAATCAAGTATTCGATCACTGATAGAAATGTTTGAGTGTAAGACATTACAACAAATTATCGATTATTTAATCAATAATTAGTTAATCAAGAAGATGTTAGGAAAAAGGTTGAACTTACTCACTTATAACAGAAGGTTTATCAATCACCTGGTTGATCAAGTCATAATCGATAACGACTCAGATAATTAGTAAGTTTCCTTGACTTAGCTATTGTGTTAAATAGATTATGAATTATCCATCACTTTATTGATTATTAGTTTATTGATAACTTGTTCTAACATTGTTTGTCAAATCACTTCTGGTTAATCGATAATGTGTTCTATCAAATTGTTCTCTGTTAGGGTATAAAGCAAAGTTAACATAGTCAATGATTTATCACTTAATAGATCATTCTTTTACTGATCATTTGATTGATCATCATCAGATCCATCTGCATCATTTCCTTAAGACTTTTTATATCACTTGTTCGATCAAAGCCTTACTCTAGTATTTTCTAAATCAAACCCTTTTACAATCTTTAACCGATCAGTTAATTGATTATCTATTAATCGATCATTTAATCAATCATCAATCTATCTTCGCGCATAATTGTCTAAGTCTTCTTTGAACTATTTTTTGATCACTTGTTCGATCAGACCTTTATCGATTAAGTGTAAGATCTTTGTGCTTAAAGTTATTTTACACTATAACTTAGTTTTATCAATGAACTGTTTGATTAAGTGATTATCAATCATTTGCTCGATCAATGCATCAATTCATTACTCGAACAGTACTTCACGATGATCTTTATTAAAGCATATTTTCATTTTATCTTTAAGCTTCTCTCAACCCTCTTTAATCATATTATTCTCTTTTAAAAGAATACAAGGGCTTATAAACCTGAAAGAAATAAGTCTTGCACAGAATTTAGAAGAACTTTATTGTTACAATCACTTTGTTTGCACTTCACCTATTTAGCGATTACTTCTTCTATCATTGAATGATCTATGATTAACTCGATAAATGCATACATCAGTTAAATCTACTTCTCTTGTAATTAATCAATAACATGATCAATCAAGGAGTTATCGATCAAGTAAGTTCTTCTCACATTTTAAATATCTGATGATTGATTCTATGTTTTTTATTTGCTGTATCAAAATCAAGAATCATTAGTTTGTCTGTTATTTATTCACATATTTTGGAAGAAGAAAACTTACTAGTGCAATGAGACTTTTGCAGATTACGAAGCACAACAGTTATATTATAGACTCAATCTACTGTGTTAGAAGCATTAATGGCGAACAATCGTTGTAACTGCTGAACACACACAAGTGATCTTCCAATAGTTAGAAGCTCTTTGGTCTAACAGATAACTGAAATACTCCAACTATAAATGGCATGAAGATCAATGAATAAAGTATTGAATACATGAGCTATCGTCTGTTGAAATTTTCTGTTGCATTCAATACTTTGTTTTCTATACTAAGCTTCAGTATTTAACACATATATACTCTGTAAGAGAGTTAGTTATATTTTTTACTCAAATCGGAGAGTTACTCAAGAGTGTGGACTCTTAAGGGGTTATAACCTTATAGATAGTAAGGGGGACTGATTGAGAGAGACTCAATTGTTGTATTGAGGTACCAAGAACCTGTTCAATCTTGGGGATATAGTGGAAATCTCATAGGCACTCTAAGGACTGGACGTAGGTCAAGTGGTTGAGAGCTAACCAGTATAAACTCCTGTGTTATTATTCTTTGGTGAAACTTTCCAAACTCATCTCCACTGTTTTATCTGTTCAATTATTTTATTAAGTTAAATTTTTATATATCACCTAATTCATGCCCTCTTGGGTGAAGCTGCCACTAGCAGTTAATTTATGGCTATTTTTAGAATTAAAGTAAGCAATTTTTGGTGATTTTTGGATTATTGGAAGGAATTATCCTTGTTAATAATTTTTATAAGTGAAATAGAGTTAGGAAGTTTAAGGAATTTGTTATTTGGAAGGAGGATTGGAAGAATAGATCAATTATTATCTTTCTCTTTCCTAAAGAGTTTTTAGTGAGCCAATTATGAAAACTTAACCACTAACTATTTATTATTATATTAGTTAGCATTTTTATTAATATATGTTTATAAATTTATTATTGCAAAGTGAGCTTTGTTTGGGCTCTTGGGTCTTGAATCCTTTCAATTTAGTTATTGTGTCAAGAGCTTGAGGTAACCACTTTCTAAGGTAGCTTGTATGCTTATTGATGTGATTATAAGCATATGTTGATATTATAAATATTATAATTACATGCTAAAATGTTTTATGTATAAAAAGTGTAGGAAAAAATATGAAATTAATGTTTTGATAAATTTGTTAGTTAAGTGGGCATGAATTATTTTATCTTGAGATTATATTGTTGATGTTGAACAAAATTGAGTATCGAATATGAGAATAATTTATAGATATTGGATTGTGTGAAATTGAATTGTTGAAATGCTTATGAAACTGTATCAGGTTGTGCTGAGATATGATTATGGAAGGTTTAGTTGTTTTATACCATGTGGTATAGCCGCCACTTGGTGCTCAGTGGCTGGTTTTAACATTCTTAGGGCCCTCAGTATCACCCTTCCTTTAGCTAGGTCAAGGATCAGCCCAAAGAACAATACACCTTTTTGTATTGCAAGGAAAGGAAACCCATGGTCCGATGTGGGCTCTATAACTTTTGGTTGAATTACACCTTATTATTGGAAAGCTTGGTGTAGTCTTGTTAAAGAGACAAATCCTATTATGTGTGGATAGCACATGAGTTCTGTCAGAGGTGACAAGGAAGTTATAAGGATGGTTGGTAGAGTTTTGTGCATGCAAGTTACTTTTTAAATTATTATATATTGTTTTTTTGTAAAGATATTTACACTATAAGTTATTTAAATTTATACTTTGCCCACTTAGCTATCTTGTAATCACTCCATGTATATTTGTTAAATTGGAATTTTGGTTATTGGGTCAATTTGACTTGCCCCGTGGTTATTTAATATTTTTTTCAAGTGAAGGTTCAGGTGTTGGTCCCAAGGACAAGTTGTTCAAGGCTTGTGTAACACCTCCTTTATTACCCCATTATACATCAATTGGAACCATTATAATATGTTTTCTAACATTTTCAGATGAAAAATTTTAACTTCAAAATTTCACATTTAATTCTTTTTGTTCACTGTTCATCCGAATTTAGGCCAACTTTGAAAATTCATAACTAATTCTAGGAAAATCAAAATGAGGTGGTTCCAATTTTCAATGCAAAGCTTGCTAAGATTTCTATAGAGGAAAAATATTCATTAGACTCAATTCTATCCCAAACAGCACCAGAAAATTTGACAAAGTGCACTGTTCATATAGTCAATTTTTGAATTTTTAGGATTTTAGCCCAACTTTGGAAGGGCAAAACTCTTAATGCAAAAATCCAAATTTGATGGTTTACTACTTGATTTAAAGATAAAAATAATATCTATTTGCCTGTAAAATCTGAGGTCTAAATTTCATCATTTGCTTATTATTTTATGCGTCACAAGTTTAGCCTCTTTTAGGATATTTTTATGCCCTAATTCTATTTTCTAGAATTTATTCCTCTTTTTCCTCCCTCCATATCCTTTTGACATTATACCATTCAATATTCTAACATTAGGGCACATCATAACAACACAATTTACATCATATCATTATCCATAATTCACTACAACTTAGCATAAAGTTCATTAAACATTACATGGCATAACATAGTGGTATTAGTTTCATAATGCTCTTCTATCCTGACACCAATTCCTTGCTTTGATCCACAGATGAGCCATTTCCTATTTAAGGCATAATTTAACATAGGAGGAATGAGATTTCATAGAAATCTCAGTAGCAATTGAATTTCAATTATCATGCAAATCAAGCAAGTTATAATGTGACATGTTATAGAACTTCAAGACATCCACAAATCACATAAAATCATGCTTAGTCTCATGCTAGGAGAGGAACATCAATACTTTCACATTAACACAATTCAATGCATTTGGCCAAAGCATAAACCAAGGTTATCCAACCAACCAAAATCACAACACAAGTTTCTCAATCCAAGCAAATAACAAATCACATTAAACAAGCAAGATATACAATCAAATTATAATTCAAAGCTACCTTTTATCACTTGATTAACTTGGTCTCCTTAAGGGATAATGATCCACCTTAACTCCTCCTCACGAAGCCTACTAAATCAAGCATAAACATAGGCCACATTAATAGCCAATTTACTTAAACATAACACTTTGTCTTTAACTTAATAATTTCCCCCTTTTTCTCGGATTTTTAACAAAATAATCCCTCCTTTAGAATCAATGACCTTATGATTCATTTCTACACAGTTTTTCATGAGGAATACAAATATGAAATCATATTTTCAAAAATCAAACTCCTTCCTCATGAATTCATCTTGGCCAAATGGGGGGTTTAAGCTTCCAAAAATTTCATTTTTGATTCCAATGATTTTAAACACTTCCCAATAGTATATCCCTACACAAAAACATGTTTTAAACTCATTGGAATCATCAAATCAAGCTAAAATAATTTCCTTCAGCATGAACAGTGCTAGGCCGAAATGAAACCCTAGAACTCTAACTTGGTTTTCTTCCAAAAATCAATCCATGCACCACTTAATCTTGCTTATTCTGCTTGGTATTTAAGGTTTGTGTCCTTTCCTAAACATCACATGAATGAACCAAAAATTTGGCAACATATATCCTTGATTTTGCAACTGAAAACCCTAAACAAATTAATGTAGAACTTAGGGATAAGGAGGCTTAAACATACCTTGATGGTTCCCTAGTAAAAACTGAATGATTCCTTGTCCAAACTCCTCTCAAATTTCGATTAGAGTGATCAAATTTCACTTGAGCAGAACCTACCCCTATTTTTCTCAATTTTCCCACAATTTTTTTTATTTTAGGAGGGGGTATTTATAGAAAATTGTAATCAGCCCCTCCCCCTCTCTTGTTGGAAAAAAATGGGACACCTTTTAGGGGTATGTGGCAACCATTTAGAGTAAAATAAATTAGATTAATCCAAGTGGAAATTCTAGACTTTTCCAAAAATTATCCCTTAATTTTGCATTCTATTTAGTTAATTATGTGGAGTGGACAAGAAGATAAAATTGGGCTCTTATTGGGCTCAATTTAGGCCCCACAAATGAATTGGGCTGGTCCAAAAAGATAGCCCACGATCCAAAATAAAATCTTAAGCCACTATGAAACTTTATCAGTTATTATTCACTAGTGACATTTCATAATTTTTTTAACCTTCAAAAATTTATTTCTCTCTATGATAATTCACCTTTTAATATAGGAACATGATCTAAAAATTTTTAGAGTTTTTTACCACCTCTAGGTATTTATTTTGAATTTTTTCCGATTAGGCTTTTATCGGTGTCACTGTAGGAAAATAAATTTCCTACAACTAATTCTTGAGCTTCCAAGGCTTAAAACTAATTTTATAAATTCAAATAAATATTCAGATGATTTATCCATCTTTTTCTCAAATTTATTGAGGCCTCTAACCAATTAAAAATAATTATTTTCCTCTAATTTTCTAATATTTTCTCGAAAAACCTCCGTTCACGGGAAATTCTGTCATAATTTATTTTCACAATAATTTCACTTTTTTGGCCTAAATTGAGTTTTCAAAACCTCTAATTCATACTTTTCCTATTTTTTAGGAATTTTCTATAATTTTTCTCAAATTTTCCCGTTTTACCCTTCCTAAACCGATAATTATGAAAATGCCAGCCCAAACCTTATCAGAGTTTAACATCAAAAGTTATTTCATCTCCCTATCTAGTTCTTACATGTCCCTCATCTCAATTTTTAATTCCCTATATCTAGGTGAAATTTTTCGAGATATGACAATTCCTCCCCCTGTTAAATAAATTTCATCCTTGAAATTTAGAAACATACATTAATTGAATAATTATGGATATCTGGCCTTCATGTCATCCTCCCTTTCTCAAATTATATACCAAACACGCGCCCCCAGAAGAATAAAAACTAGGAAAAAAATTTGAATCCCAAACGCACTATCAGTGCATGACCTCCACGTGCCGCCCTGCGGTCCGCCACCGGCGGCCTCCACGCACTACCACCTCTCAGGCGGTGGTGTCCACATGTCAAAGGGGCATGCCATGTGACACCACGCGCCATGTGACAGTTCTACTGTATTCCTTTTTTTTTTTTAGTTCAATTTGTTTTTTAAGTTAGACCTTTCTTTTATGAGCTTGGTCCAGACTCTGGCCCCACCGAATCCTATCCCCCTCCCTTTAAAAAAAACACTTTTTTTTTGTGTTTTGGTTGGACTGAACTAGGTTTGGGCTCGGTCCAATCCGAACCAAGTGGGCTTCTGGCCCAATTGGTCCTTTCTACCCTTTTCTTAAACTTTTTTATTGGAAGGGCGAAAACGACACTGTTTTTGCCCTGTAGGTTGTCTTCAACCTCCATCCGGGTTGTCCTAACCTGGCTTCTGCAAACCGGTCTAGTCTAACAGACCTGTCAGACCTGAAAACTTCTCTCCTCCATATCTCCTCCGTGTGAGATCCAAATTTCACGTACTTTATATCATTTTCTTTGGTTTTTTCGTCCTCTACACAATGGGATAGGTTTTAAGGCCTAAAAACTTGATTTTAAGTAGACCTGAAGATGAAAAAGGAACGGCCAAAAACGATTATGATATGAAATGATTTTCATGGAGGCAGAGAATCAACCCAGTGTGTCTAATCTCTAATATGAGACATAGAGAACTATTAAAATGAAAGTAAAATAGAGGATTTGCATATTATATGGCAAAGCAAATCTCAAAATTGTTATTTGGCATAAAAAAAAATGAATGCAGGAGCACAAAAAAAAAACTTAGGCCACGGAATAGATTACTCTAATACCATTGTAGAGTTTCAGGCATCCCTAGAGAGTGGATCAAATTCAAATAGCCACGCAAAGGTCCAATTATTTTGGTGAACTTAGATCTGATGTCTCACAGCAAATGCACACCGGGAGGGAGAGGAACTGTGGGGGGAAGGCGAATTGTGTGAGGGAAGAAAGGGAATCGTGCGGCAGTTTTTCCTGATTGATTTTCAATAGGAAAAACTACCTCCATATACCCCATTCAAGTTAACTGCTCCTCTAATATTCAATTTAAACAAAAAAGAGAAAATCACAATTCCCGACCCAGATGTTCTGTTATTTGCACCAGAGTCCTAATGTAAATGGGCTTGAGTCCAATCCACCAAGGATGGACTGGCCTATTTTCCTACACTAGCAAAACATTACAGTTAAAAAAATTAATTAAATCTATTATCCAGAAACTATAATCCCCAAATCACAGCCATGTTTTTGGGCTCTTAATTCCAATACCCAATAATCAATGCATTCAATATGGTTTTTGGGATTATCATTTGATCCACTTGAACATTTTTCTTCTCATGTGATGTGCAGTCATCTTTAGAATTTTTGAGGGGGAAAAGAAAATTATACTTAAACTCTCGATGATTGATCCCGATTTTGATTTTGAATCCTTGAAAACAAAATTATGAGTTAAACAAGTGATTATTGATTTCAATTTTGATTTTGAATCTTTTTGGTTTTGATCCTATCAACTTAATTTGATCTTTTTGATTTTGATCTTTTATGGATTTTGGTTTGTATTTCAGATTCAGATTTTTTGATCACACCATTATTGTTAATAATCAATCATTAACATATTATCGTAGCTATTCAATTTCATCCATTTATAATTCCATCCATTCATAAATCAATCAAATGTATCACTCTTAAAATTTGCTATTCAACTTCACCCGTTCATAATTTAACTTTTGGTTTAATGACTCTTAAAATTTAGGCCCCTCTCAATTGTAACAGCTACATAGAATAATTGTAGCTTCCTCCTTGAATGCACAAGATAGATGTATAACTTTTGGTTTAATGACTCTTAAAATTTAGGCCCTTCTTAATTGTAACAGCTGGGTAGAATAATTGTAGCTTCCTCCTTAAATGCACAAGATGTGTGGACGTATGAAATAATTTAATTCAATTCAATTATTATGCTATGTAAATAGTATATTAATAAATTAATTAATAATTGATAATTAATTTGCAATTATTTTTATTTAATGCTTATTGACATTTATCTTACTCGATTTAAAAACTACAAGACGTACTTGACAGTGCAGTTTTGTTAACTTCACATTCAGCATCAGGTAATAATCTCATTTTCCCAAGCTCCACTTCAGCTTTAGATTTGTTTATATTTTACCAATAGTGATTAGGACAATTGTTGTGCTTTCCTTCTTCAATGGATGACGAGAAGATCATCATCATAATATGGCTAGCATTACGCAGGACCACATTAAAGATATTAACGACAGTAAAGATACAAGAGATCTTGTTGCTTGTATTCTCCGAAAGTGGATTGCCTACAAGAAGACTCCACCATGCGCTCCCTGGAGGATTGACTTGCTTCTTGTAGATGAGCAAGTGAGCTAGAAATTGGCATTGCTTAATTATCTAAGATTTACTACTATTAATTGACCCTGCATAATTGGTACAGGGTTATAGGATAGAAGGTTCTGTAACACAAAGAAGACTGTTTGACCGTTACAAAAATGAACCCAAAGAGGGTGGAGTATACCACTTTAAAAACTTTAAGGTTGTTGACAATGGAGATCAATACAGAGTTACAGCACATTCTTGGAGGCTTAAGTTTCATAGTACTACATACTTTGAAGAATTAGATTTGCTAATTCTCAGTGAGGCATACAACTTTGTTTCCATAAAAGATATTGTTGAATTCACCGCAAAGAATGAGAGGCTGATTGGTTAGTACTGCAAGCACTACTAGAAAAAAGACATTTAACGTCACTAAATAACGGCGATTAAGAAGAAAAACGACGTGGAAAAAAAAGAGGTGACATTTTTGTAAATAATTCATCTGACTGTTGATTTTCCATGGTGCTTATTAAGAAAACCGCCGTTAAAAACACTTTCCACGGTGGTTTTCTTAATAACCGCCGTAAAAAGTTTTAAAATAACTGAGGATAGGGTTCATTTTTACTCATTTTCACAATTTCATATCAGTGCGCCATGGTCCCCTACTGTCCCACCACCAACGAACTTCCATTACTAGCTATTCCCTAACCTTTCCTACAGTTTAAACTCCTCCATTTAGCTTGTGGTGTCTCTTCGCCATCCATCCACTATTTGAACGCCCAACTTCTTGCCTTTGAATTGTTGTACTATGTGAGTATCCTCTTCTTTCAATCTTTTCAATTTTTTTTGGTTTCTTGGATGTTTTGACCATAAAAATTTGTTGTATTTCAAATGGGTTTGTTAATTTTACATTGTGGTTTGCTTGCATTGTTGATTTTGCGATTTTTATGTGATTGTGTTGTTGATTGGTGGCATTTGGTGTGATAAAACCTCAATTCCTTCCTATATACGGTATTAGAAACATGTTTAAATATTTGAAGTTGATTAGTTTTGAATTTTTTTATTTTTTTATAATTTTTTAATATTTATTTCGAATTTTTGGTAATTTTTTTGTAATAAATTTGATAATTTAGTAAAAATAAATAATCTGTTAATAGTTTTGTGAATTTTTTTTTCATTATGAACTTTGATTGATCATAAAGTGTTGTTTTAAAATTTCATTGCAAATAGATATCATTTGTGTTTCCATTTTGGATTTAGAAGTTTTAGGTTTAAGAATCTTTATTCATTAAATTGGTTTGAAATTAAATTCTTATTTTTGTTTTAATTGTTATATTTCTTCAAATTTATCCTGTGCTTAATTTGTTTATTACATTGTTAAATTGGTTTGGTTGATTGATTGATTTGTTTATTTTTTATATAAATTTGGGATTTGTTATAGGAAAAAATTAGAATGGAGGACCTAAAAGGAATAATATTTTTACACAAGTTTACTTCTTTAAGAACATATGTGTTTTAATTTATTTTTACAAAAAACTAAATTTTATATACAAATCTATTTTTATTTATTTCTATAACTTTAAATTAGAAACAAGTGTTTGAAAAAAAATTATATTAAATTAATTTAATATTTTTATAAAACTTTATGCATGTTGAAATATGTTATGAAGAATAGATTTAATTTTGAATAAAATAATTTTTGTTTAAATATTTTACAAAATTTATATATGTTTGTTTGATTTTATATTTTTATCAATATTTTCGCTCATTCACCATATATACCAATTTTTAAGAAATAACTTAATCTAATTTTTAAAAGTAATTATTTATTTCATTTTGTTTGTTATAATATATTTAATATATTTATGGTCCTTTTAAATAATTACAATTTTTAAGATCCTATCTAATAAATATAACTTTTTCTTGGTCCTTCACTCTATTTTTCCTTTTGTTATATATTTAAAGGGAAATTCTGTCAAATTTTTTATTTTTAAAAAAGAGACATTCCTTTTAGTTTGTAATTAAGTGTTAGTCAATTTTAATTTATTGACTAACACTTAATTATTTTATTATTTCAATATTTGAATTAAGGAGTTAGAATTAAGCTTGACAACTATATTCATTGACTCTGTAGAACAATAGATCGTAGTTGGATAAAAAATAAGAGAATTAGCAAAGAATATGAGAATGGGGTTGAAAAATTTCTTCAGTTTGCTCGGAGAAATACCCCTAGTCAAAGAAAGGGATTGTACTATTGTCCTTGTGTCAGATGCTTAAACAATAGTCGAAGGAGTATTTTTGAGGTAAAAGAGTATCTTATTTGTGATGGGATAAATTTAAGGTATACAAATTGGATATGGCATGGAGAAATTAGAAAGACTATATTGTCTGGAAAGGAGAAGGTTGTGAATAAAGACTTTAGTGAAAAAATTTCGAATATGTTTTGTGACATAAGGTTTGAACCCCCTACACAGTTCTCTCCCACTTTTGAAACTTTGTGTAGTGATGAGAGACGCCTTTATACCCAGGGTGTAAAGATGATTATACAAGGTTGACAACCGTGTTGAAATTGATGAACTTGAAGGCAAAAAATAGTTGGACCAGTGCTAGTTTCACAGAATTACTTGAACTGCTGAGTGATATTCTTCCAAAGAGGAATTCACTTCTAAAACGAATGTATGAGGCAAAGAAAATTTTGTGTCCGATGGGTTTGGAATATGAGAAGATACATACGTGTCCTAATGACTGTATATTATTTAGAAATGAGTGTGAAGGGTTGAATAAGTGCCATAAATATGGGGCTTCAAGATACAAAGTTAAGAAAGATTATGGTAATTATAATGAGATGACCAAAGATTCTCCTTTGAAGGTTATGTGGTATCTTCCAATAATACCATGATTTAAGCGTCTATTTGCTAATGCCACAGAAGCAAAGAACTTGAGATGGCATTTCGATGAGAAAATATGTGATGTAAAGCTTCGTCACCCAGCAGATTCTTCTCAATGGAAAACAATAGATCAAAAATTTCCTCAATTCGATAGCAAGCCAAGAAACCTTTGACTAGAGCTTTGTACGGATGAAATTAATCCATATGGTAATCTTAGTAGCACACACAGTGCTTGGCCAGTGCTCCTTGTAATTTACAACTTACCTCCTTGGTTGTGTATGAAATGAAAGTATATCATGCTATCTTTGATGATCTCGGGGCCAAAACAGCCAGGAAACGATATCGATGTGTATTTGGCACCTTTGATTGAGGATTTGAAGAAATTATGGGAGGAAAGTATTGATGTGTTTGATGCATACAAACAAGAGACCTTCAATTTACATGTCATGATTTTCACCACGATAAATGACTTTCCAGCATATGGAAATGTGTTAGGATACAGTGTTAAGGGGCATAAAGCATGTCCGATATGCAAAGAAGGCACCCACTATATGCAATTTAAACATGGTAGGAAGACGATCTACCTTGGTCAAAGAAGGTTTCTTAGTTAGCACCACCCTTACTGTAGGTTGAAGAAGGCATTTAACAGCTCACAAGAATATCAAATGGCTCTAATACCATTAGCTAGAGAAGAAGTTTATCAACAGGTGAAGGGAATTAATATGGTCTTTGGCAAAAAGAAAAAGAAGACTGCAGGTGAGAGGAATATATGAAAAAAAATCTATCTTTTTCGATCTTCCTTATTGGCAAACTCTTGATGTGAGGCATAGTCTAGATGTGATGCATGGAGAAGAATGTGTGTGAAATCCTTGTTGGTACAGTTTTACATATAAGTGGAAAGACTAAGGATGGAATTAATGCAAGACGAGACATAGTTAAAATTGAAATAAAAAAACTCCTCCACCCACAAAAAAGAGATGGTAAGAGGGCTTATTTACATCTAGCTACGCATACATTGTCAAAAGAAGAGAAAAGAAGTTTCTATGGTTTTGTTAATAGCATTAAGGTACCACAAGGTTATTCTTCTAATTTGAGCAAACTTGTTTCAATGTAAGATTTGAAGATAATAGGGATGAAGTCTCTTGATTGTCATGTGTTGATGCAACAATTACTTCCACTTGCTATTCGAGGCATTATGAAAACTGATGTAAGAAGTACCATTACAAGACTTTGTATTTTTTTTTAGTGCCATTTGCAGCAAAGTTATTGATTTGTTGAGTTAGATGAATTAGAAAATGAAGGTTATGTGATCCTCTCCCAATTTGAAATGCACATTCCTCCATCATTTTTTGACATTATGATCCACTTGATAGCTCATCTTGTGTGAGAGATAAGACTTTGTAGAAATGTGTGTTTAAGGTGGATGTACCCGTTTGAGAGATATATGAAAATCCTAAAAAGGTACTCTAAGAATCCTTATCGGTTTGAGGCATCAATTGTTGAGAGATATGTAGCTGAGGAGGCAGTTGACAAGAGGGACATCATTCGGTTCCTCAACTTTGAGGAGCTGGATATAGTCTTCATGCAACTGGCTATTTTGTAAGTTACAATATCATTTTCTTTATTCATGTTATACTTATATATGTCCTAATGTTTCTTATTTGAACAACAGGCACTTTGCTCAAATATGTCGGCAAAGAGGACTTGAAGGAACATATGGCTTTATGTGTTCTCAAAGGGTGCAGAAAATAGTCAATACTGTAGAAGTGAGGTCGATCTACATGATGACCACAATGACTCAAATAAGAAAGCAAATATATTTTGCACCTTACATGGAAGGGTATGTATATTATTGTATTTGAGATACACAAGTTGTATGTATAGGATTATAATTAACAGGATTCATATTTTGCAGTTATCATTAGACCCTAATTATTTGTGCCCTTTTTGATAACAAAGTCTACTGGTTCGATTCCCTCTGTGGAAGTCCATCTGAAGAAACTAGAGATGTCATCGACACGTTAGTTTATGTTTATTACGTGTGAAGTTTATAAAAATATGCTCTAACATTATTAAATTTTATTGTTAATAGGGCTTTTCATAGTTTCAATATTATGGTGAAGAAGCAAAATAGACAACCACTAACATGGATTCTCCCAAAAGTATATTGTTTTGAGCTAAATATATACTTTTAAATCTTTTTCAATAATTAAAGTTAATGTTTCTAATCAAAGTCTAATATTCAATTTTATATTTCATTTTGTTAGTATCATTGTCAACAAGGGAGTGTTGAGTGGGGATATTAGTCATTCGCTACATGAATGATATTATTGAGACATGGGTGACTGAGAAATTAGATGAGGTAAAGTAGATAAGTTACATTGCATGTAATTTTTCAATTCTTTTTACATTTTTGATTAAGTTGACTACATTTTTTTTATTTACAGGTATTTCAAAATGTTGCGCCATATCACATGGAGGAGATCAACTTGATGAGGCACACTTTGTCAACAACATTGCTATAGAGTTTTGAACGTTTCAAATAGTTAGGTCATTCTTCAAAAAATTCATTGTTAGATTTTTTCTCTTACTTCCCCCTATACATGTTGCTTAGTTCTATTGTGCAGACAAAATTAACTTAGCTTGTTACTATTCTTTGAATTATGCCTTTACTTGTTGTTAGGAGAAGTAGCAAGCTAAGGTATCATCTTGTAGTTATAGGATTGGTTTTTGTCTTGCCTAGACAGATTCGAACCCTTGTAAGCTCTTTGTGCATATGTTAAAAGAAATTTCAATACTTACTACGCTGTATGCATTAACCAGCTAGTTGTGGTCATCTTGAAATAGTTCTGTATATTCTACACTGCCTGGATTTATTTGGAATTGTAAATTGCAAGGAGCTAAAAAGAAATAAACGTTGTATTATTAAAAAAAATAATGTTTTTAATGGCGGTTATTTAAATAACCGCCATTATTTTACATTTACCATGACAGTTCTGCCAATAATCGCCATGGAAAATGGAATTTCCACGGCAGTTTTTAACAGAACCGCCGTAGAAAGTCTATTTTCTACGAAGGTTTTCAATCGCCATATTTTATTTATATTTCAATGTTGACTATATCCACTGCGCCTCCAAAACTGCCGTGAAAAACCCTTAATACTGCTATTAAAAGCCTTTTTTCTAGCAGTGAAGGTTTTGTTTAAGATCCAAATGTTAGCTTTTCACTTCTATTTCAACCATGTGGTAAACAAATTGTGTGCAGATGTGATGGGCTTCCTCCAAGGATTTGCGCCTTGCAAGACTACAAGAATGACTTTGGAACTTCTAAAAGACTAAACCTCACTTTTGTTGACAAAAAGTAAGAACCAATCTCTGAGTTTTTTAAAAATTATTCCATTTCACATGTACACTTAATTTAATTTGAACATATATATATATATATATATAGTGATAATATTTATATATTATATTTTTGTCTACTTTCTGCATAGGTTCATAGAAAGTCATGCAATATTGCAATTTATTTGTATAAATGCCATATTTTTATGCATATTGGTTTCTAATGGTATGTAAAACTCACTATAGAGTCTCTATTAATGTGTACATCTCAACAACATTTTCTAATTTTCCCCTTCAAGAACATTTTAAAAAAGTCAGATTCCTCACGTGATGTTTTAATTTATAGGTGCCGGTCACATGGTGTAACAGCAAAAAAAAAAACACTAAAAAGATCATAATTTATAACTGCATACATAAAATTCTTAATCAATCTACGAATTGGATAGATATAGATATTAGATATAAAGTAAGAGAAAAAACCTTAATATTCTACATATGTTGTATAAGATTTTAATATATATATATATATCTATATATATTTTTAATATGTGAGATTCAACATACATTTTGAAATAAATGCAAAATATAGTTTTATTTTTCTTGGGTTAACTGTTCAAATTTACATGTTTTGTATACATTCAATAAGTTTTTAATATATATTTATATCTTTTTTAATATGTAAGATTTGACATAATTATATATAACACATGCTGTTATTTGCTTTGGGTGCTATTAGTATCAAGTGTTATTTATATATATGTGCAGGCCATGTTTTAAAAAAACATTGAAATTTAGCATTGAAAATCAAGTGTTAATATTTTTCAATGGTGATATTATATATATTATGTAAGTGTCACTTAATATACTTTTTCACGTGGTTTACGCTAAAAGTAATGGATTTCTCTCTTGCTATGTTTTGAATTGATTGGAGAACATTAAGCCATTCATTTAGAACATCTAATGAGTCCTATGATGTTTCAAAGACAAGAGCAACTATCACGCTTGGAATGATAGCATAGCTTCGTGTAATTAATAACATAGCACAATTTATTTTATTTTATTTTGAAGCTCTGTATATTGCATCATTCATCTACAAATTTAAGTGTGTTTCATGTTGATCTCTGTTACAAAGCTTGAGGTGAACTTACCCAAAGATTTTGGGACAAATTGGGTCATATATTTACTATGATACATTTGTAATTAACTCTCTAGCCACCAGTGTTTGTCATTTCTCTTCTCCTTATTTAAGTAGCCAAATATGACCTGCAGTTAGGGGTATTCAATTTGTCCCGTCCTAGTCGTTCTATCCCGGTCCCGATGAGCTCGGAACGGAATGGGACAGGACAAAAAAAAATTTCAAGGGGGACAGGAACAGTGACCGGGAGGGGACGGGATGCGGGACGAGGTTGTCTCGTCTCGTCCAGTCCGGGGTTTTTTTAAAAAAAAATTATTTATTGGTAATTATTATTAGATTATTCAATTTACTTATTAATAATAATTATTATTTTTATAGTGATTTTTAGCTCTTAAGTTGTAGTATTATCTCAACAAAATCTCATTCCTCAATAAAATAATTTATAAAGCCATTATATAGTGTTTCTTTTACCGTATTTTTTTTACAGTATTATTTTTACACCCTTTTTATACTATATAATTGAGCTTCTACTTAATATTTTTATAATGCTTTTACCTTTAGAGAGCCCAATAAAAAAAAAGCATTATAACATAAAAAAATTCATATAAAAAATTGTAATATTTTTTTAAAAAAGAAGAAGGGGGGAAACAAGATGTCCCGTCCCTGTTCACCGAGACGGGACCGGGACGGGCCTGTCCTGGTCCCATCCTATCCCGTGAACACCCCTACTTGTAGTAAACGCACAATAAATGTGGTGCTATTTGGTACTTGCGCAATCAACACATTTAACAGTAAGAGTCATGAACTCCAACCCCTTGTTATTGTGATGGTCAGGTTTGGCAGGCTTAACAAGCCTACAGGTAAAGAATTGTCTTTAAAACATTCTCAATTTCAATGTCCTTACTCTCTATTTATTAGTAATAATATATGTGCCATTATTAGCACAGGGTCACATTACCAATATGTTCGAAGCCACCACGGTTTCATTTAGTCTTAACATTCCAAAGGGTCAAATTGTACTTCAAAGATTACATTCAATGAAAATCTACTTCCGCGTTATAAAATTGCTATTCATTTAAATTTATTTATCCAGGAGAAAAATTAATCAAATACATTAATATTATTGTTAGCTTTGATGAAACACCTAGGGGATACTATCAAAATCATATTTAAATCATATTACATGCGAATATATATTTAAATCATATTTCGCAAGCTCTTAAACTGAATATTACATCGCCGGCTACATATTTGCTTTGGGTTGTTTTTTTTTTTTTTTTTTTAGCTTTCTAGATCATCTTTCCTAATTTCTTTTGCATTAGAGGATAGAAGATTGCCCCAGACCTGACGGTTGAGGAGTGATTTGCAGCATTTCAATTTTCAAAATTTTGATTTGATTTATTATTTTTGGTAATTGTTTGTTTAATATGCCAGCTTATTGTTTTTTTTTTTGACAGCCTTTTTGTTATTGGATTTCCCAAACTTATTTTGATTCCTCATTAATGGTGATTAAGATTTCAAATTATATAGTTACTAATCAATAATTAATATATTGCTGCAGCTCTCCAATTTCATCCGTTGTGTATTTTATCTAGCAATTAAATTGTGATGAATGCTTGCGGTTATTTATTTCCTCCTTAAATGCATAAGATGGACGTTCACGATAATTTAATCCAATTTACTTATTGAGTTATTATTTTTTTACTGAACAATTATAAGACATTCATTTCATCATATTTTAATTTAAATACCACGACCTCTACTTGAAAATGCATTATTGTTAACCTCATTCAGCATTAGGTACGTTGTCCCCTCACTTCGGATTCTCTCATAACCTTTTAGCTGTTATTTTATATTTGCATTTATATTTGAATTAGAATTTATATTTAAATTGAATTAGAACAACTAATTTGAGAATTGATGATTTGAAGTTGAATGAATTGAATTGATTTGATTTTATATCAGTTAGCTATTTATTCTATATCTATTTATTTTACAAGGATTAAATCCTGGGCGCTTTACACCTACTTGCCACTTTTCTTAAACTTGTAATCGGTAAAAATACGCCATTATTGGCTCTCAAATCAAGATACTTGTATCATCAGCATTGCCGCATTTGAAAGGAACCTACATGGATAGTAACGCATCCAAAATCAGCATTCCCTTATCTCAACAAGGCAAGTTTTTAACCCCTTATCATGGTTCATGTTACTTGATAAGTTTTAGGCTTTGTTTGGTTCAATGGAAGGGAGGGGAGGGGAGGTTAATTAAAGGAAGGGTAGGGGAGGGGAAGGGAGGTCATGGTTTTGTTTGGTTGGAGGGGAGGGGAAGGGAGGGGAGATTTCTTGTTTGGTTCATAAGGGGAGGGGAAGGGAGGTAATTATAAATTGACAAATATACCCTTATTTCTATATTTAGACTAATTTATTTTTTTAATACACACACGATATAATATATAATTATAATACATACATGTTATGATATGTATATATTAATACATATGATATGCATATATTATATAATTATATTATTATATTATTATTATTATCAAATATTATTAGTGGCTAAAAAGAGAAAGAAGTGAAAAAAGATTTTTAATAAGATGGACAAACTTGGAATATTAAAAAATTAGTATGGGTAGTTTGGTCAATAATAGACATAATATTTCTCTCCCCTCCAAAAAACCCTAAATTTAGAAGGGAGCATGGGGAGGGGAGGGGAGCACTAAAAGACAAATTTCTTTCCTCCCCTCCCCTCTATTTTTCCCAACCAAACACACATATCTCCTCCCTTCCCCTCCCCTCTCCTCCCCTCCCCTCAACAACCCTCCAACCAAACAAAGCCTTAGTGCAGTCTACTAATAAAATATTATATGCATCAACCAATTGACTCGTGACTCAAGCAAAGAATTTTATATTATAAATTATCAAACTGTTCAGTTCTTTTTTTTTTTTCCTCTTTTGATTAGGGAATTCAATTACTCAATAATCGATATTACCACCCTTAATTATTGTAGCTGTCATTATTTTCCAGATATTGATCATTGATAATTATATATTTTTTTTAAAAAAAATACTAATTTAAAAAAGAAGACATGAAAACCATGGCACCATTTATACGAATCAAGAATGCGACTTTTTTTAAATGAAGCTATTTTTTTTTTGGGTTTTACATTTCTTATCCTCATGCACTTTAAATTTTTAACAAATGTTATTTAAAAAAATATTGAGAAATTAGTGTGATTGGTAAAAAAATTTTAGATTAAATTACAAACACTATATTTTAATTTATGCTTCTTTTCCAAAGTAAATTTTTACCATACACATTTCTGTAGAAATTCTTATTGAATGAATTTGTTGTTGCTCTCAAACTGTGCCTATCTTATGGCATACTTATTTTAAAATTTGTCCAATATGATTAGCTGAAATAGTCATAAACACATTCGTGTGGAAATTAACACAAACCACACATAGTGTATTACCCCCAATTAATAGGCAATAAAGAACCACAAATCTCACCAAATATTAAATCAATACATATTTAAACAAATTAGGCCTACATCACGTCTAACAAATCATAAGTCCATAATATAGCAATGATGCAACCAAGATAAATTGTTGACTGAAACCCACCTTACACGTAGGCACTGGCATAGAAGTCGCCCATAACGACACACAAATGTCTAACGCCACTGAATGCACCCAGCCTTATGTGTCAGCTATAGGTTACTTAGACGATGGGGCCCGCGTCTGTGAGTGTCAATTTTGTGGTGCCTTAGTTTGGCTCGGCAAGTGCCTCAAGTGTTGCTCTTCTTCTAAATACCCAATTTTCTCGATTTGTTGCTTTCACGACAAGGTTGTTGTGCCTTACCTCCAGACAGCACCAGAAAAATTCTAACAGCTTTTCTTCTAAAAAGAACATCCAAAATCTAAAAACTTCCTAGCAAACATCAGAGCATATAGCAACATGTTCTGTTTCACTTCCATGGGAGGAAAGATTGACCATTCCCTCAACTCTAGCAGAGGCAGTCCCTATTCCTTCATCATATCCGAACAGAACTATCATCTCTTGGGGAGCTTATTGCCACCTAAAGGATGCCCCCTATGTACTCACAGCTGTATATTTACGACATGGACAATGAAATAAGGAATCGGATGGCAGCAATCAGGTATGTCCCCCTCATGATACTTACGCCCTCCATTATCATGTTGCCCCTACAGCACATTTCACAATAAACCCCTTGGCTCTAAATTATAGGCACCATCTAGACAAATCGGGTGTTGACAACGCCATTGCTATGGACATTAAAGATTGCCTCGACCAGCATAACATCCTGGTCAAGAAATATCGTATGTCATTGGACATCCTTCGCCAAGACAACACTGCCGAAGTTAGGATATGGCTCCTCAGAGAATCAAACAATAGGAATAGAAATTACGAGCTACCCACGGCATCAGAGGTAGCCGCGTTGATAGTAGGAGATTTTGATGAATCATATGTCAATAGAGAGATATAATCATAGAAAAGAAAGTAGGCTCCCTGAAGCACGTCCATGAACTGCACAAGTCGTAATTGCCTCTTCAATATCCCCTTATCTTCCACTACGGTAACAATGAATTTGTACCAAAGACAGAACATAACAATGGATCTCTTATCAGTACCAAGAAGAAAAAGTACCTCACAATATGAGAGTGCCTAGCTTTCAGACTAATGGACAGAAATATAGTGGAGTCCGCATTACTGTAATCAAAGAGGTTATTACAGCAATTCATTGTAGACAGCTTCACAATGGTCTGGAGTGAGAGGTTTGACTACATAAGAAGACACTAGAGAGAGCTTGGGGTTGACCTATACAAAGGACTCGCCAACGCAATAACAAGAGGTGAGACAGACCAGCCTAATAAAGGAAAGAGGATAATCATATCAGGAGGCCTTCCACCAACGTTACTCATGGTGTGGTATATGAGGAGGTCTTTCAGAATGTCCATTCAAAGTGACCAAATCATCCAATTCGCAAACTGCCTTTCAACTTCGTATGATAGCTACCACAATTACATTACATTTAGAACTCTATAACTCTGGGATTAACTTACATTTATGCACTTCAAGCAACCGGATAACCATCTTCACCTTTCACATAACTTACAACTATAACAAGCACAATAATACATAACTCATAAAAAATTACATGCATAGCAACCATCCGTTCAACGCACGGGGAGAAGATCCTAGTTTAAATGATGATGCAATCAATTGTTGATGCATCATGCTTTAAATTTTAATTCCTTACTATAATTATTTTTATACAATTACCTAAAATAAAATCCTACTTGAACAATACCCTGCCAAACTAGAAGATAAAGAAAACAACACTGCAATATCATAATATATGGAATCAAAATGCATAATCCATAAGTTTATTCTCTTTCAAACCTTTTTTTGGGCTACGCATAGGTATCCTCTTATTGGAGGTAATCCTATTTGATGTACTGTCAAGCATTAAATGTTGGCACCCCTCCTAGCGAAATTCAAACATTAGTTTGTTATGTTGTGAAAAACTAGTCTATTATGTTAGACTTAACCCCGTTGGTATTTTCTTTCAAACTTAAAGATAGAGTTCGTTGATAACACTTGAAGCCCAACAATTGCTTTTGGATCTTGTAGGTAACTAAAATAGAAGAAAAGTCTAGCTATATGTGAAGAAGGAGTGGAAGGATGGCAATCGTGGCAGTTAGGAACAAGGGGAAAAAAGCCAAACTCAACCAGTTGGTTTGACCAGAAAACTGGTGAACCATCCTGTAGTCTAATCTGGTTTGAATGTTGAACCACTTAGAAATTGAATCGATGTAAAACCAAAGTGAACCAGTGAAAACTGGTGTGAATCGTTGATAAACCAATTTGGATGATTATATTGTTATTAGTCTTATTTTTTCTCATTTAGCTTCTAGTATCTCAATCATTATAGATTTGAATGAATTTTAATAATGATTTTAATAGTAATTATTACTAATTTTAGTTATTGATGAATTATAATAATCAAAATTTTCAATGTTGTTATACTTTGTCATTGTTATAATCAAATTATTGTTGTATTTTCTTGTATTTTGTTATTAGTGTTTCTTAATGTTGTTATATTTTGTTATTTTTAATTAAATTATATTATTTTAATACGACCAGTTTGATTTTCAATTGACCCTAGTTTTACTGACTAAACCCTGAACCGCTAGTCTACTAAGTGCCTGTTTGGTTGGGCTTTTTAGGGGTGAAAAGTATCTTAAATTGGACAGAAGCCCGATTGGAAATTTGGATGCTGTTTAGATGGGCGATTGGGCAATCTGGCTTTTGTATGAAAAGCTACAATAAGCTATAAACTAAAATTAACAGCTTATAACTTATAGTTTTTGAAACATGGAGAGAGAAAAAGTTAAGAAATTTATTATTTCTTTTGGTTTTTATTATAAGCCTCAAATAACTAATTTGTAGATAACAAAAAATCAGTTAAAATTAGTTGAAAGTAATAAATAAGTTAGAAATATACTTTTGTTTTTAAATATGCTCCTAGAAATATACTTTTATTTTTTCATGTTTCACTTTATATTTAAAGTATTTTTTATGATTTCTCTAAAGTTTTAAAATTTAATTCACTCATTAAATTTGACTTTTTCATATTAAATTATTTTAATTTCATTGTATAATATGAAATCATTTTTTTAATCATGTTTCATTATTTATTAAAACTCATACCCATTTTGGTCATTTTACAACTAAACTTACTTTTACTCAATTATAATCCAAACAACCCTTTGTCAATTTCATTTTTGCAAACTAATTTTTCTTAACTCCAATCCAAACACAATTCAGCTTATCCAATTTAGCTTTTACCTAACTTCACTTTTTTATAAGCCAAATTGATAATAAACTATTTTTTTAATTACTGATCCAAACAGACCCTAACTTAATTGGTTTAGCATCTAGTTGGATATCTTGTTCCTTGGCTGCAAATGAGTCTGGATCCACAGGCATTGCCAAAAAAGAAGAGAAGACGTGTGTTTTTGTCTTTTTACCTCATTTATTTTAATTTTAAAATATAAAGATATTATATTAAAATTCAAGTATGGTTTGTTAACGTTTCATTATTCTGTCACTATTTAAATTCAGCAAATCAACATTTTTCATCAATGAAATTACTAATGTTAAAATTAAGAGAATAAAAATAGATTTTATAAATTTAAGAAATTAAACTAAAACATAGTATAAATCTAGAAAATTAAATAAAAAAATCCCTTAAGAAGACACTTAAATAATCTAAATTCTTATATAGATCATTGAATTTATCAAATTTCTAATTAGGTCACATAACTCAAAGAAGAATTTTAAAATTTTATGAAATAACTTTAATGTCATTTTCATTAGAAACCTAGAGAAATGATAATTTTATATCTAATTTAGAATTGAAACGTGTTAATTGTGTAATTGAACTTGTTAATTTTCAAAGTTGTATCATGATCACTTTTTATTGGAAGACTTATTATAAGTGTGTTTTGGAGACAGGAAATTGTTAATTTAAAATTGAAATATGTGAACTGTGAAATATAACATGTTACTTTTTAAAGTCATATTGTGACCAAGTTTTATTTAGAGACTTATTGCAAGTATGTGATGAAGACAAAAAATTGTTAATTTAGAATTAAAATGTGTTAACTGTGAAATGGAACACGTTAATTAAGGATTCTCTTTTAGTTTCTTCTAAAATGGATATTAGAGTTATTCCATAAAATTTTAAAATTCTTTTTTTGGGTCATGTGACTAGATAAGGGTTTAACAAATTTATGTCCCAAATAAAAATTTGAATTATTTAAATATTTACCTTATTTTAGCGTTTTTTTTTGGGTTTTTTTTAAGTCAAACTATTATTTAGAGTGAAACAACATATTATTTTTTGTTCTTGATATAAGATTTGGTTTATAATTTAAGTAACAATCAAAAGTAATATGTATATAGTGTTTATGTATGTGTATATATATATGTTTTCATACTTCATATACACATGGGATGTAAATAAATTATGTTTGGTACAAAAATAAAAAGGAAAAATTATTATGCAGAAATAATTTTTTTACAATATTTATATTAATATTATTTCATAATAATATTTATGTTTTTGTCATCTTTTAGAAGGAACGCAATTATTGTTCCCATCACGATGTAATTATGTAAAATATAAAATTTATTTCCACCCAGTAAAAATTTAGTGACAACATAAAATATTCAATATAAAAGTAGTAGTACTACTTGTAAATTATGATAATGAAATATTCAAAATGAAAAAGAAACCTACTTAAAATAAATAGTTAATTGATAATTAGTAATATATTTGAACAATAAAATTGCATAAAAATAATTTTTGTGGAAGAAAAAATTTATAAATTAAGTCACGAATGTTTTAGTATTAGGACATATTTCAAGAATTCCAACCCATGCATCGATATTCTTGACAAAAAAAAAAAACAAAAAAATATTCTTTCGGTCCTAAATATAAAATTATTATTCACATTTGTATAGGGGTTTTATATTTAAAACCGGAGGAGTACATTACAAGTGTTAATATTTATATAATCAATATTATTAATTAATATAAATATAAATATTAATAAATCTCAAAATCCATCAATAGGAAACAACACCTGAATGTTATCTTTTTTTTTTAAAGAGCCTAATATTTAATATAATTTGTGTTTTTCCCATTTTTGCTGACCCCCTCCCTGGCGCCCTCTCTCTCTCTCTCTCTGTGTGTGTGTGTGTGTGTGTACGCTATAGTCCGCCACAAGAAAGAGGCTCTTAGGCTAATCGATTCATCATCTTCCCCTTCCTCTTTCTCTCTCTACGCTGGAGGTCGAGGAGCTCTGTCGCTCTCCTCTGAGTTCTCTCTCCCCCTCCCCACCGCCAAAGAAACATCTTCTCAGCTTTGATTTGAAATTAGGTACTCTTTTGGGGTTTTCTGACTTCCCCCCTTCTTAACTCTCTTTCGGTTCACCCCGTTCTAGTTTTGCTTTTTTTAGCATCTTCCCCTCTATCTTACTTTGGATCTACTTCAGATTTGACTCTAATCCATGTTCCTTGATCAAGATCGAGGTTTTAGTTCCTATCTGTCCAGAATAATGCCTTTTCTGCTCGAGTGACTAATTTGAACGGTTATCTTACTTTTTGTTGATCTAACAAGTCGAATCCTGTCTGTATTTTAAATCTGTGGGAAAGGTTTTGATTTCATATTGTTATTACCTAACATTTCAGGGGTAGGGTGTTCGGGAAAGTGGAAGGGATTGCATAGTTTTGTTAGTTGTTTATTGCTGTTAATCTTTACTAATCTGATCACAGCGCGCATGCAGCTAATTTTAAATTGAATTCACTTGATTTGCTAATTGGGTTTTATGTTTTCTTACTTTTTCCGAAGAATACTACCATATATTTGTCCACCAGGAGTTTGAGGTCCCTGTAGGATAATTTTCTCGTTATACTTCATTTCTGATTTTTTTTTTTTTTTTTTGGGGTGATGTGTTCGGCTAGCGGAACTATTTTACTGATCAATGAACCCATTTTGTTTATATTAAGGGTAAGCTAATGCTCATGGGGAAAAAAAAAAAAGGTGTAGGCTAATTAAATTATGATTCCTTAACTGCTAAAATTTTGCTTGTTCATATATTAGTAATAATTCAGTACAATTTCTACGTCTGACTGCATCAAACTGACCGACAAATTCCTAATGTTTCCTGGGACAGGTTCTTGCTTTCTTATTATTGAAGAAACTACTAGTTAAGTTATATTCGAGTGCTGAACAAGGACAGGATGCTAATAAATATGTGTTCTCAGTCATGTATTCGGTCAATCTGATATCAATTGGAACAGTTTGGTATTTCTGATGGACTCAAAAACTAGTGCTGGAGCTGCCTCCAAACAGCATCATAAGATAGCTGCTGAACAAACAGTAGAGGCAAAAGACATCCAGCCTTCTCCATCTCTGGTTTCAAAATTAGGTAAACTTGAACTGGGTACTCTTGAAAGTTCATCAAAATCCGTGCAGAGCACATCGAAGCAGAACATTGGAGAAACTTCTGAAAGCAAGAAGGCTGGAATTTTAAACCAAAAGGGGCTTGCCGAGTCCTTAAGTAATAAATGTGGTTCTGTTGCTTTCTCATCTGTCCTTAGGCAGGCATGTGGAGGAGTTGACCATGCTATTAATGAAAATAGGGGGTCGCAGGATAGTTCTATTGATCAAGAAAAGAAAACATCAGAGTATGGAAGTGTGAAGAACAGCTCTGTTTCAGCTAAAGTTAGTGATGGGGCAAGCAGTTTTGGAAAGACCAGTGTAAGTGCCAAAGTCAGTGATCGAGCTGATTATGTTGAGAGTGGGAAGAGCAGTATCTGCAGAGGAAGCACAAGCAGTGATGTCAGTGATGAGAGTACTTGTAGCAGCTTTAGTAGTAGCATAAACAAACCTCACAAGGCAAATGACTTGAGATGGGAAGCCATCCAAGCTGTTCGAGCTAGAGACGGGATGCTGGGTTTAGGTCACTTTAGACTACTGAAGAAGTTGGGCTGTGGGGATATTGGGAGTGTGTACCTCTCAGAGTTGACTGGAACTAAATGCTATTTTGCAATGAAGGTAATGGACAAAGCATCACTAGCAAGTCGTAAGAAGTTGCTTCGTGCTCAGACTGAAAGGGAAATACTGCAGTCACTGGACCATCCTTTTCTTCCAACATTGTATACTCATTTCGAGACAGACAAGTTCTCATGCTTGGTGATGGAATTCTGCCCTGGTGGAGACTTGCATACACTTAGGCAGAAACAACCAGGAAAGCATTTTACTGAGCAAGCAGTAAAGTACGTATAAGTTTGGACTCAAGTTTTGTTTGCCCTTTGCATAAGACATAAACATGTTCTTGTTTTGCTCACTTCTGATTGCTTCTAAGTGGTCTAATTTTCTGTCACTTGTGATTGCTTGTAAGTGGTCTAGTTTTCTGTCACAATAAAGTGCTTGATTGCTTATTGATGGTGCTTAAGTGGGATGGGGAACCCTTCCCCAAAAGCTAGCTATTGCGGTCGAAGAACCAACCCATTAAAATAGCCCCACTGAGCATTTCCTACTATTCAATGTGAGATGTAACATCCCGTCCTGCTAAATCTCCTATCCACCCCCTCCAAATGGAAAGTTGATATCTCATTGGTTACACTCCATGACCAAATTTTGGATACCATAAGCACTTAGCTTTAGAAGCTATCTAATATTGTTTTTTTTTTCCCTCAATGATAAAAAGGCCACCCAAATTGTCATGGCGCACCATGACAATTGAGAGGCCCAACACACAAACCAAAACTCAAAACTACAAAACTTAAATCCGTAAGAAGGTATCTAATATTCAAGTTGACGTAAAATTTTGACTGGTTAGATGCTCTTAGCTTGAAACTAGAATGGAGGCATTACAGAAACATGGCTAACTTAAATAAGCAAATTCAGTTCACCATCACATGGTGCACTTCTCTCTTTTTCCTGAGTAGATTCTTGAATTCTAACGCATACACTTGCTGGGGTAATTCTATGCCTAGATAGATATTAGGTTACTCATGGATTGTTGCAGTCTCTCCTTGCTTGTATTGTGCTTTGGTTATATCATATAGGCATCCAAGGCTAATTATGGAACATTTGATTTTAGGCTGCTACTCCTTCGATCACATTGAGAATATAGACAGTTTGTGATCTTCTTTTTGAGACCTATGAACCTACGAATTTATGTGCATGTCAATAATTATACTCTTTGTAGCACATGGCTGCTCTATGTTAGTCTATATGAAGTTTGGTAATGTAATCGAGGACATTTTGTATATCAGATCTGTGGATGATTACCTTTTTTTGTCATTTCCAACAAATAAGTAAACTTAAAGTGTGCTGGGAACTTGAGTGGTATGGGATGCCCATGGAATATTTAAGTGTGTTGATTTTGCCACCTCAATAGCTGGCTTTGGGGGAGGATTCTCCAATCCCATTCAAGCATCCATCAAAGTAAAAGACAACATTCAACTTTGATGTCTTGGACGATTCCTGTAATTGCAGGATGGGGGAGTGCATATCTGAAGCCAGGATTACAAGATTGGATTGGAACATAAAAAGCCATTATTGCATCCAAAATTAATTACTGGTACCAGTATAAAATATTTTTATGTAATAATTAATGATTAACAAAATTGAAATATTTATCATTCTATTGTTAATAGCTCATTACAATGAAACGTCTGTGTTTTGCTATTCAGTGATTGATTCATCTACTATGACAATTTACTCAGTAAATATGGCTTGGGAGCATGCTCTGATTTGTTGATGTCTTTTTGAGCTGAGGATACTCCTTAAGCCTGGTTTGGGCGGTGTTGAAGGGTAAATTGCCTGATTTTAGCCATGTATCTATTTGAGTTGATAGTGACATTTTAGCTTCATGTCAACTTGCAGGTTTTATGTAGCTGAAGTCTTGCTTGCTTTGGAATACCTCCACATGCTTGGAATTGTCTATCGTGACCTCAAGCCAGAAAATGTCCTTGTGAGGGATGATGGACATATTATGCTCTCGGACTTTGATCTTTCCCTCCGTTGTGCTGTTAGTCCAACTCTCGTTAAAACCAATTCAGCAGAATCAGAGCCTTTAAGAAAGAATCCTAATTATTGTGTCCAGCCAACTTGTATTGAGCCTCCTTCCTGCATCCAGCCATCTTGTGTTGCTCCCACGACATGCTTTTCACCCCGGCTCTTTTCTAGCAAATCAAAGAAGGATAGGAAACCTAAGACTGAAATTGGAAACCAAGTGACTCCATTACCTGAGCTCATTGCGGAGCCTACAGATGCTCGTTCTATGTCCTTTGTTGGAACCCATGAGTATTTGGCACCTGAGATTATAAAGGGTGAAGGTCATGGGAGCGCAGTTGATTGGTGGACTTTCGGAATCTTTCTATATGAACTGTTGTTTGGTAAAACCCCTTTTAAGGGATCTGGGAACCGAGCTACGTTGTTTAATGTTGTAGGCCAGCCTCTCCGATTTCCAGACTCACCTGTCGTGAGTTTCGCTGCTAGGGATCTTATGAGGGGTTTGCTCGTAAAAGAACCACAACACAGGTTGGCATATAAACGTGGGGCTACTGAGATAAAGCAACATCCCTTTTTTGAGGGTGTTAACTGGGCATTGATCCGTTGTGCTACGCCGCCAGAGATACCCAAGCCTGTAGAGTATGAGAAGATACCTTCCCCGGCATCTTCAGGCAGTGAAAAAGTGGTCCGTCACATGTCAATTCCTGATAAAGGTTCTGATAAATATCTTGAATTTGATTTCTTTTAGTAATAGACAGTATTTTTCACCCGTTGATACCCTGAAAAGTAGACAGTATTGATTGCAAAATGGGTTCTGTTGAATGGGATGAACTGCTTTTCCAGTGTTTTAGGGACAGGTGATCAGAAATTGTATGTCTGTTTTCTTTTGGCTTTTGCAGTTCAGATTTGCATGGAACAATTAATGCATTGCTTCTCTCTCACCCTTAAAAAAAGCCCCAAGGGCCTAAAACTGAAAGTTTCACCATTCAGCATTAACTGGCTGTCAAGAAGTTTTGGCTGGCTTATGCGTTCGATGCTCCTACGGAGGAATTTGTGGGAATTATGTTACTATTTCATTCTCTAGAATTAGCAAAATATAGTGCTCAATTGGAATGAAAAAGAACTGTAATGTAAAGTTCTTGACATAATTCCTTTTCTCTTGAGCATCTCCATGAAAAACTCGGCATCTCTTCCTCCCCCAATTCAGATATATCCTCACAGTTGACACCAGCAGCATGATATAGACAAAAGTGTTTTTTTTAATCCTTTATTTTTATCCCATGTTTTATTTGTCTTTAACTCTATAAAATATATTTTCTATCTTCTAATTATGTTCAATTTCTTTAAAAATTTTAAATGTTCAAATTATAACATTAGGTTTAATTTTTTAAATTTGGTCCCAAAAATTTAATTTTTAAGAGGGTTAATATAATTTCTAGTCTATGAAATTTGGGTTTATTTTGATTTTGGTTTTTTAAATTTTAAACTCATAGCTTTAGCCTATGAAATTTAATTAAGACGCTAGTTTCTAAAGGTGAAACAATGTTAAAATCTATTAAAATATGGTAAACAAAGTTAAAATGATGATAGGGAGTTACTAAATGACTTTTAGTTGGATCTTATATGGGTACGAGAGGATTAGAAAAAAAGACAGATTTTTAAAACGTAGTTGTTAAGCTTCTTTTTTTCTTGTTTGTTTGAGTTGTTTATTAAATTGTGTTTTGAACAATTATCCCTCATTTGTATAAGCATTCTTCATGTTGCGTTTTGACCAGTTGTTTTTTTTTTTTCTTTTTTTTTTTAATCTATACAAAATTTAGTTAGGTGACATCTGACAAGTCTACATCATTATTTTAGTATTGTTTATGACATTTCAGTGGATTTTAGCACTGTTATACTTTCAAGAATTAATGTTTTAAGACAGATTAAATTTTAGGAACTAAAATCATGAGTTTGAAAATTGAGGGATTAGCTAAAAAATGAACCCAAATTTAAGGGATCAAAAGTTGTATTAATTTTTTTTAAAAATAATAATGATATTGAGTTAGAGAATTGAAAAAGATATTTTATAAAATTAAGAAATAATCTAAATTCTTGCATAAAATTAAAAAAAAACCTAAAATTATACTTTAACGTGGAATAGATGATAACTTTATGAAAAAAATAATTTTTTAATCATTCAAGTTTTAACTCATTTATAACTTAACTCCTCAACTATAACTCAATGCAACTAAGTTGAACTTTTGACTCACATATAACTCAAACCCTTTGTTATTTTTAAAAAAGGTCAAATTTAATTTAATTTATAATGCAGTAAGTGATGCAAACTAAAACTGTTTTCTACTCGGAACCAAAAAAATAGTTGAGTCCTAAGTTAACTAAAATCAAAATTACTATTTAAAAAGGGGTTTTATTGATTTTTCAAATTTAAAGCTATTTTGCCAAAAAAAATTGAAAGCTTTTCTAAATACTTTTTTTTTTGGATTTTCTTTTTATAAAAATAAAGTAAAAAGATAAATCGAAATCTAAATGAAAAAAAATGAGTAAAAGATAACAATTTGTGATGAATTCTCCTTTAGAGCTTTCAACCTCGCTTTTCTTAATTCAAAAGATCTATGGTGTTTTAATTTCTAAATCAATTAATCAGTTTAAGTAACTACTTAGTGTAATTAACCTGTGAAAGAACCCTTCAACCAAAAGAGTTCAGAATAGAATTGACAGCCTTGATTAAGCTCTATTGGAAGAGATAAAACAACTATGCACATTCAAAATTCAACAATCTAATACGCCGTAAGATTAAACAAAAAACTTAACCCAAAAGATTAACATTAAATTAACTCATTCTAATGTCAAACAATCAGGTCAAAAATTAAACAACACAAATTAAGCACACAACTATCAATCTCAACATTCAAATCACAAACTACGCTAGAACTGTAATGTAATAATTCCAGAAACACAACCTAATTACCTAACTAAGATAATCAAAAGATAAAACTAGAATTGGAGACGTAGATGCAGTTAAAAACTCCATAATTAGATTGCTCCAAGCTCTGGCACAGTTTTTGCTCGAAGGGGAGAATCACATTCAACTGCTCATGGTCAAACTGATCACTCCACTAAGCTGAAACACAGCTTTGGCCATGATAGCATCAACACAAACTCGACGAGGAAGAAGGTGACAGAAAGGTAGACTAAATAAGATGAAAACGAAAGTCATGATGGTGATTATGGAGAAGGAGGATGAAGGTTGACGGTGAATGGAGTGAGAGGAAGAGGAAATCGCCAGCGAGTTGACAGAGTAAGGTGGAATTGATGGTGAATGAAGGTTGAGAGAAGGAAAATGACGATGGATGGTGAAGACTGGCAGAGGTGAAGGTCGATGGCCACACCCTGCCTCTTACTCCCCCTGCTCTGTAAAGACAATAATGATCATTCGGTAGTTTTCCCCCAGCCCCTTAGTCTAAACGCAGCGTTTCATGCTTTCTTTTGCTTTTTGTTTTTTTTTTTATTTTGTAGTTCAGCACTGCCTTTTTTTCAAATTCCTTGGTCTTTGAATGGCAATAATTTGGGTACTAAGGTCCTGTTTGGTACGAAGTATTAAAAATAAGGGATAAAGATTGAGATTGAAAGTGTAAAACTATATTAAAAGAGTATTTAGCATGAGTAATTGTATAATACTTGAGATTAGACAAACCCATATATGTGGGATTGGGGAATACCATGAGGGGATGTGGTATTCTCCAATCCCATCTATATGAGATTGGCTAATACCATATGACAACAAATCACTCATGCTAAGCATCTTTTTAACATATATGCTTTCAACCCCAATCCTAATCTTTATCCCTTATTTTTAATACTTCGTATTAAATGTAACCTAAGTGTCAATTTGATTAATCATTCTCTATGATGTTTCCAATTTTGCACAAATGACCAAAATGCCTTGTAATGCCATTTAAAACACTGCAATACCATTTATCTTAATAATGACGAATATAGTGACATTTTTATCCTTTTTCTCATTAATTCGTGTAATTGATCTTAATTAATATTTATTCATTAATAATGTAATTTTAATCAATAAAAACACTAATAAAGCCTAAAATGCATGAATTAATAGATAAATATTAGAACACATCAAATTCCCCACACTTGAGACTTTGTACTCCTGGATAAAGCAATGAAATACAATGAAATACAAGCACTCAAGGGAATTAAGTGTTTCTCTCATCTTTCACAAGTGGGTAATTTCACTCCAACTCCTAAGCTAAGCCTTACCATAAGCTTGTGGAAAGCCTAAATTCTAAATTCTAAATTTTTGGCTTTTTTTTATTTTACTATTTTTTCTGCTTTTTTTTTTCTTTTTGAATATTCACAACTAAACAACCATTTGAGATGAATTTGAATTTCTGCTACTTTTGAGTGCAAATTCCATAATCAATATAATCCAAATTTGGAATGTAAAATCTATATTTTCCATATAATATATTGAACTTGCTTTTCAGGAACTTAATTGAGTGAAAAGTATAACACTAAAATCTCATGGCCGTGCCTTGACCTTCAATGATAAATGACGCCTTAGAGAAAGATGATGAATAAGAAAAAGAAAAGAGTGATGGCCATCGAATTTTACAAGCAGACATGCAATGAGTGAAATTTTAGTGATATAAAAAATGGAATTCAACATTGCAACTCTGATTCATCTCCATCTTAGCCACTAGCTAGCACACCTTGACAATACCTTCTGCTGCATGTGCAACATTCAAACTTTTAAATCACATTTAAATAGTAATTTAAGTAGACTAGCAGGATAGCAACGAGTTAAAACATGTGCACTAAAATTTGCTATGGTAGAAAGTTTTAAAAGCCAAATAAAAACATTTATCAAACCATTGGATCCTACTGTAATAGAAAAGAAGTGAAATCAATTGAAAGCTCTGCTATAGTGAAAAATAACTAAACTTTATATCTCAAAAGCTAAATATGGTAGAAAAGAACAAAACTAACACAATTTGATAAAAGGTTTCCAAACACAGTGGAAGTGAGTGCTAGGGATCCTTGACATACAATTAGGCCTTGGGCATTTGGAGCCCGATGATTCAATAATCATTCCACAAACCTAGACAATAACTTATTTAAAATTCCTTGATTAAAATCCATTATCACAAAATTACAGCAATATGGGCTCTGCCCGTAATAACACAAATTATTGAATATCCCATATATACACTAAAATCAATAGTTTCCAAAAACCGAAGTTCACAATATTTAAGGCATGTAGAATATTCAAATCATATTAAATAGTCCTTATGTCATGGCGAAAGATGATAAGCGCAAGTAAGAGGAACCTAATGAGAGCCTACCACAAGGCTCACCCTCTTCTAACTTCCCTGCAGTCCTACATGCAAACAGAGGTCGAGAACATATAGTTCCAAAATTAAGTTCAACTAGCAGTAATTAATTTATACCAGTTTGTACATAAAACCCTTCGTAAATTAGTTCTCAATTCGGTTACCAAAAATCCTTTCCAAATAAGCCCCCAAATGATTGAATATCAAATATATTTCTCAAATCACTTTCATAAGTAATTTCATAAAACATATATAAACCTTTTTTACAAAATAATTTCACAAAGTCCTTATCATATATCCATCATAAATCACATATATACATGCCAAGTAGATGATTGATGCACAAACCATCCTTATTACCCTTAACCAGCCTCATTAACTCTCAGTGGAATTATAGCTAACAAATGATTTATCCATTTGACTAGATTACACAAGATTCCAAATCATGTGGTGTCACTCAGCCAAGGTCCTAGCTCATCATGTTGGACTATGGCTGCCCTCCTTTTGACAAAACCAAAGAGGTGTCAAATCTACCGAACCCGCTATAATTCCTGGCCAAAAGAAAAAACATTGGAGATAGGCCCTTGAGAATTGCCGCCAATATGCACCAATCAATGGTATACCACGTGGTATTCACATACACAAAACCTCTCATCACAACTCTACAACCATCCATGTGCATCAAGGGCAAGCAATCACAATTATGGCATGTATATAATGTTAGTGATTGTGTTTTGATGATGACAAATAGGCTTCTATTCTATCTTTGGTTAAAAGGCTTGAATGAATGGTTTTAAATAATTTTCATTAAGTGTTGTTGATTCATACTTATCGACAAATTTATTGCTAAATGACCTTACCAATAAGCTTTTCGGAGTGTCAATAGTTTTTTTAGAGAAAAGAGTTCACTTTATCAAATTCCTTATCGGTAACATTGTTTATCAATAAAGACTTCAAGTTTTGCATTCCACAAGTAACAACTTGAGTTTCAAAGCTGTTAGAAATTGGCCTCTTTTAGGGGGAAAACAAGGCTTCTGCATTATCGATCTCTTTATCAAGAACATACTTTCACAACAAACTTATCGATATGGAAGGTTTCAAAAATTTTCTAAGTTTTTGAGTTCACAAGCTCCTTATCGAGTTTTAGTCAAAGTAATTTACATAATTTTAGAAGTTACTTTAACCAAATATTTCTTAAAGAATTTATCAATACGATTATCGATAAGCATATCAATTACTTGAAGAGTTTATCTGAAATAGACTTCCTTGTGTTTTATCTTGTATTTATTAATAAGTTTATCAATAGTTGCATTTACCGATAAGAAGCGCTTTGACAAAATTTCTCACTTCAGTTTCTCAAAAAGGCTCATGATAATCTATTCGATACTTTTAGAGATTTCTTGATAAGTTGTTCAGTAAATTTGTTTATTACTAATGAACTTCAAGTTTTCATTCACTTTAATTTTCAATATCTTCAACAATTATCGATAACGTTATTAATAATCATGATTATCAAGTTCGTCCTTGATAAAAGCTCTTCAGTACTAAATGCTTGATCTTTTGACTAGAAGATTACTAGTTTGAAACTTGATTATTGATCACCATTTGCTTCACTCTATTACTGTGATTTACTAATGACATACCTAAGCAAGATTAATGTAGGATTAATGGCTCAATGGTAAAAAAATGACGCTGTTGAAGTTACTTTTGTCAAAAGCATTAAATATACCTCAACCATTATAAGCTACCAACGTCTTCAATTACTTTTATAATAGTAACATTATTTCAAATCTAAAAGACACTTAACAAAGATCAACTATAAATAGACGAATCATTCAATGGAGCAATACGAGAACAAAATACTATGCTACTGAATTTATTGCTCTCAGTTATTGCTCTGTTTCCTTGAGTTTATTTTCTTGAGCTTTAGCGTTCATTATATATTACTCTGTAAAGAGCGAGATACATAAACATTCATTACTTATTTGAGAGTTACTCGAGATTCTGGGAATCTTGAGTAGGTTATGTCATATCCTGATAACTATCACCAAAAAAATGAGGAACTTAGGACTGACCAAGGGTGAGGTAGTGTAGTAGAAATAGAGATGGGATAAATTTTGAAGTGAAGCCCAAGAAAGGACTAGACTATCATTTTGAAAAATCTTGGTCTAGGAAGAGCAAAATTGAAAATTATGCCAGAAATTCCTAAAAATTTCTGAAAATTAATGAAAAATAGAATAAGGGGTGGTATTTGAGGCCTAAAATATGCAAATAGAGTAAAAATAATTTATTTTATAATTTTATGCAATTATTGGTATTTTTGGCTAATTAGGAAAAAATTGGACAAAGTGAATTATTTTAAATATATAGAGGCCTCAATAACTCACATAAAAATGAGAAAAACTAGTTGAGAGGCTATTATAAATTTTAAAATTATTCCCAACCTCTGAAAGTGTAGAGGTTAGCTTTAAAATATTTAAAGCCAAATTATGTTGGTAAAAGGCGGATTTTGGGAAAAATTAAATAGAAGGAGTTGTAGGTCAAATTTTAACTTGACAAAAATAGGAGAATCTCTCCTCATCAAAAGGAAGTTATTGGCACAGAGAAATAAATTATTAGAAGTACTAGATTAGGCAGGATTATGGAAAAAAATTAACCGATATTGGACAATTATACAGTAAAATAACTAAAAGCTTGGTGGAGCAAAATTTTTCCTAATTCTGCTACATGGTTTGGCGCCAAATATAGAGGGAGAGGCTATAAATGGAACAATGCAATTTATTAAGTGGTAGACTTGGAAAAATAGAGTTATTTAATAAAATATTGTTTTAAAAATCACATGGTTAATAGGTGAAAAGACACTTGGCAAGGTGGGAGGACACTTGGCAACTTGGAGGGACATGTGGCATGATCTTATGATGAATGGTTAGATCAAGAGCTAAGTAACCATGAAATTCTTGGGTTTTTCTAAGGGTAAAAATAGAAATCCAAGCTAAAAATTTGTCTATAAATGGTGCTAGGTTTATAACCTTTGTTTAACTCAAGGGATATCTTATCCCCAAGTCGCTCTTGGCCAAATGTGCTCTCATAGGGGTAAGGTGAACTCTCTACGTGTCTCGCCTTGGTTGCTGTTACTCTCTCTTATGGGAGGATGTATTGCTCTTATTAGAGCAACGTTAACTCAACCACTCTTTCTGCCCTTGATGGAGGACATATCATTTTTACTTGTGCGGCGTTAATTCTACCACTCTTGGAGGATGTGTTGTTTTCTTCATAGTATTATCAACTCCATTTTCTTTCTTTCCTTTAGAGAATAACTCGCTCTTGGTAGAGTAGCGTCAACTCTGAGTCGGAGGACCTCCTCCTAATTTCTTGAGAGATACCCTATGGCTAAGACCTTTCTTCTACCTAATCTTTATCATGGCTCCTCCTTCATGTACTATATCCCTATTAGGAGGAGCCTCTCAGCCTGACTTATTTAATCACTTGGTAGTGGCATTCGTTTATAGGAATATCATCTCTTAGATTCCCCACTGGCTTGAGTGCTATGGTCATACTGCTCACAAATGCTTTAGGAACATAAAGGGATACTATTCAGTCCCAAGCATTACCAAACATCTAGGCATCATCGAGAACATATTCATCTCTTTATTCTAGGTCCTATTACAACCATCATCTATAATATCCTCATCTATTTCTTTTCATCTTTATCCTCAAGGAATACTTCTTGACTCTTAATTCTCTTATCTCATGACCATTTATTCCTATGATCATATACTGGTCATCATAAACTGACCACATTACACAATGGGAATAGATCATTTAAATACCTTTGTTGTGTGGTATTCCAGTCAACATCAATCACCTGAGGTTTAGGTTGTCACTCTTCTTTCATATTAAGACTTAGACTCATACGCCTGCTTGGCTTGGCTTATTTAGCTCAAACCGTTCCTCTCTCGAAGGGGAGTCTCTGAACTCTATATAGTGGCTACCTATCTCTCATAATACTTTTTTATTATCATCTCATTTATTCTATAACTTATTGATGACTTATCATAATCTCTTGATATCCCTTAGCACATATTTCCCCTGGAGATGTCACCTCAATCTTTTAGCATCAGTTGGACCACATTCTACTAACCTGTTGCTTACTTAGATAGGGGTTTCTCTCATACTAGGCTTTGCTTAAACTAATGCTCTATTTAAACCTTTGCCAAAACCTTTGCTCTATGCCAAAATGAAACATCCTTCCATTTACCCTATTTAGTACGTGTCTAAAAGTGTTAGGGTTCAAGCAAGTCACAAAATAAGCCTGTAGATTGAAATTTTTCAAGTTTGATTCTTAGGTTACCATTCATTGGTAAATTTTAGATTTTTGGTCCAGTTTTGAAAATTCATGGCTAATGATAGATAAATCATATTGAGGTGATTGAAGTCTCTATTTAAAGATCTTTTTAACTCTCTACAAGGAAAAAATATAAATATGGACTTAAACCTTCTCAGTTTATACAGTTAATTCATAGAAATTTACTTTTTATTTAGTTAAATAGTATATTTTTAGATTCTTTACGCCAACCTTGAGCAATCACATCTCCAATTCCCATATTTGAGCCCTTGAAACTTCATCAGAGTCTTTCACTTGCTTGTCTTGTGGTTCCAAAAAATTTTTACCTTACAGCTTGGTCCCTAAAAATCTTCTTATCCTTTCAGGAAACTTTTGAAACTCTTTCCGAAAGGGTTCTAATAGCTTGCCTATTTCAACCTAATTCTAGTATTGCTAGGCCCAAAATCTGGGATGTTATAGAAAGTAGTAGAATGGCATATAGAGCAGGAGGTAATTATGAGGAAACTGTCAACTAAGGGTTTCCAAGCTAGCTGCTCCGTCAATGGGATCAAATAGAAGAAGATCTTTTTACTCCCCCAGGGTGCTATCTGATGGGGGAGGAACTAGAGCATGGTTGTTCTTTTATAGCATCTAACAAAGCAATAGTTATGGATCTTCAAGATGATGTAGGGAGTTGTCTGTTGCCTCGACCATATAGTAATGAAGTTGGACCCAGCATGGCGTTGTACTGGTACTATTAGAGCTCCCTACATACGAGGAACTAGTAGAAGGAATTCAAGTTTTAGGCCAGGCATATCAAGCAGAATGAGAATCAAGTAGCCGCGATCTACCTAGAGTTTCTGTACCAGTTTAGGATTCTATATTATGCAGTCTCAGGGAGGACTGTACACTGGACAATGTGACGTTGATTAATGAACTACTTGAAGTACTTCTTTATACGGATATGTGGTGTCATGGATTCTGTCACTTCTGTTACAGGATACTAGTTACTTTTGAGTAGATAATTGATGCAGTAGAAATTTTTGTTTCAATGAACTTTTTGTAGATGACTGCTAGTTATAAGTTAAACTCTTGAGTAGAATGTTAAGTGGATTCTTGTTATGTATATCTGACTTCTACTGCTTATTGTATAGAAGTAGAAATAAAATGAGTTAATCTATATATATAATGGCTCTGTTTCTTTTGTAGTTTAACGATACAAAATGGTTAGGACCAGGAGAAATTTTAGAACACGGAAACAGCCTGAGAAACCTCAGAGGCCTGTTGTATACCTGATCCAAGTAATAATGAATCATTTAGAGGAACAACAACATATAATGAAAGAGATTCTAGCTAATCAAGCTCGATAAGAATAAGAACGGGATGCTGTGATAGCACCTACAGTACAAAACCTGCGACAACCTAAGTAAAGAATGGCTGGAGTGCCTTAACAATAAGTCTAACCTCAAGGTTTGCAAGTTGATTAGGCGAGACTAGCGGTGAAGCAGGATATCCAGTATTAGATCAGTCAGTTTTATAAGCATAACCTGCTTGCCTTTAAGAGGATATTCGATATGCAAGTAGCCAAGGATTGGATTATCCAGCTAGAGAAGATATTCAACATGATGGACTGTCCATTGGAAACGAAGGCACAAATGGCCATACACAAACTGGAGAAGAAAGTTGATCAGTCGTGGAAGAATACCAAGTTAGTGTTGCAAGCTAATAATACCCCTGTTACATGGGAGATATTTAAGGAACAGTTTTTTCAAAAATACTTTCCATGATCGGTAAGGAATGTATGGAACCATAATTCCTTACCTTCAGATAAGGAGAAAAAGAGCTATTTGATAAGTACTTAGCCAAGAACATCAATTTGTCCTATTATTCCACTTATCTGTAATACTGTAATGACGAGTGATGGTTCACTAAGAAGATGATTAGGGGATTGAGACCTTCACTGAGAGAAAGAGTAGCCCCTCGATAGATTAAAGTGTTTAATAGGGCAGTGTAAGCCTGTTGAATTACTAAAAGTAGTCAAAACCATTAGGATATAGCTAGGGTAACCCCGAGTACTGATAGATCACCGGCTAGAGCTCCACAAGAAGGGATTTCTAGTGGTAGCTGGAAGAGGAAGATGCCTTATTTCGGTAAAAGGCCTTAGAGTGGAGGTAACTAGGGAGGCTTTGATATAACTAGGAAGGCCAAAGTTTGTGAACAATAGGAAGGATCATGGAGATTAGTTGTGCTTGATGGGTCATAATGTGTGCTATTGATACAGTAGAGTTGGATATTTTGGTAGGGAGTATTTGTAGACTAGAAATGGTTCGAGACTACTGACGTAAGGTGTAAGTCGCCTGAGATAATGCAAGGTATGATTAGTATTAACATCTATCCTATATATGTGATGTTCGACTTGGGTACAAGCCATTCATTTATATCATATACCTATGCTGGGCATTTACATCTCGCTGTAGATACTTTTCATATGATTTGACTGTTTCTACCCCCACTGGCACTAGAGTTATAACCTCTAGTGTATATTTGACCAGTTAGCTAGCACAACCATATTTTCCAAGATTGATATGATATCTAGATACCACCAACTTAGAGTCAAGGTAGAAGATGTTTTAAAGACCGCCTTTAGGAATTGGTATAGATACTATGAATTTCTAGTGATGCCCTTTAGTTTCTCCAGTGCACCTACTATTTTCATGGATTATATGAACTAGATTTTGTGACCATATTTGGATCAATTTGTTGTACTCTTTGTCAATGATATCTTGGTGTACTCTAGAATGCCTAAAGAACACAAGCAACATCTAAAAATTGTTCTAATTACCCTAAAAGAGAATTAATTGTTCACTAAATTCAGTAAATGTGAGTTTTGGCTGAATGAAGTAAGATTTTTAGGTCGCGTAATTTCACAAGATAGAGTAACCATCGATCCCTGTAAAATAAAAGTATTGTTGCAATGTGTCACACCTTACTTTTGTACGTTATTTTATGTCAATTGAAACTATTTAGAATCACTTATCATGGTCTTAGGTTGGAAAAATTCAAACCTTAAATTTCTTGAAATTCGGGTTACTATCCATTATAACTCTTACAAAGGCCAAAATTTGAAAATTCATAACTAATTCTAAAAAAATTGAAATGAGATGGTTCCAAGTTTTATGGGAAGCTCCTGACATGATCTTTAAAAGAAAAATACTCATTGGTATCTAGAACTCTTGCATCAATCCCATATTTCGTTTAAAATGACACTGCTCATTTGGTCATTTTTCAATTTTTCAGCATTTATGCCCAAGTTTGGAAGGGTATAACTTTCTGTACAAAACTCAAAATTTGATGAAATACCACTTATTTTAAAACTAAAAATATGATCTATAAGCTTGCCAAGTTTTAACTAAAGACTCATCCAATTGGATAAAATTTTATTGGTCAAACTTGACCCTTAAAAAGTCAACTTTTATCCCTTTTATATGTAATTCTTGCCTTTTTCTCCTCTTTTCACTCCATGTAACCTTTCTAATCATACAACACATATAAAGCATCCTTAATCATTAGTATGACATTCCAATAGAATTGCAATAATACATAATGATTCATAATATTACAAAACTTGTGCATGAAATTCAACATAATTACATCTAACTTTCACACTATTCTTCCTTGAGATGGCATCCCCTCCTTGCCTCTATCTACACCACTTATTTGCCCTATTTTTAATGTTTAAACATAAAGGGGAATGAGATTTCATAGAAATATCAGTAACAATGAATCATAATTATCATGTTAATCATGCTTCACAAAATGTGACATGTCACAATGCATAATGATCATTTCCAATTCCATGAACAGCACATTATTCCATTGAGGAAATTAGTACATAACCACATTTCATATCAATATGCATTTGGCCAAAGCATGTCAAACATCAAAGAACATTCCATACGATAGTGTAAATCAATCATTTCATAGCATCACAAGCAAGCAACATATACACATTAAGTAAGTAAGAAAAACAATCAAATTAGATTCAATGCTACCTCTTACACTTGAACCAATTTGGTTTCTTGAGGTTTTAATGTTGTTCTTGGTTCTTCTCTACAAGACCTATCAATTCAAGTATAATCACAAGCCACATTAACAACTATTGAAGTTTGAATACAAATATTTAACCTTAAACCTTCTTAAATCTCCCTTTTCTTTGATTTTTGACATAATTATTTCTCCTTTGATTCTATCAATCTCTTAGCTCATTCCTACATAATTTTTTTTATGTAGAATCCAAATATCAAATCAAATTTTACAAAATCACACTCCCTCCCTTTCAATTTGATTTAGCCGAATAGGGGCTAGTATGTTCCAAAATTTTTATTTTTGATTCCAATGATTCCAACCATTTTTTCTTAGTGTTTCTCTATACAAAAACACCTTTTGAATTCATTGGAATCATCAAAACATATCAAAACAAACCCTACCTCATGAATTCATATTGACTGAATAGTATGCTATAAAACCCTAACTTTGATTTCTTCCAAAAATTCAATCCAAACATCATTTAAACATGATAATTATAACTCATTTTCAAATTTTTTATCCTTCGCTAAACTATGCTTTATTTGGCCAAAAATAACAGCACCATAGCCCTTCAATTTTTAGTCTAAAATAAGCTTTAAACTCAACCAAAACAAAGCTCAACCGTACCTTAATTGATCCTTGATCAAAGCTTGGTGCTTTTCCTTCAAACTACATGGTTGAACACTCTTCTTCCAAGTCAAGAATTCAATTTCACAGCACCTCCCCAATCCTTTTTTGTTTTGGCTTAAAATATTCAAATGGAGGGGGTATCTATAGAGCAAAAATTTTGATTTCCTCCCCTCATGAATAGCCTAAACTTGGCTAGCAAAAATGGCCATGTGGCTGCCATCAAACCCTCTAAATTTTTTACATAATGCCATGTGTAAAATTCCAAGAGTATTCTACTGATTTTATGTGAAAATTAGGATTAATTGGACTTAAATAATTAGGTCATGTTTGCATGAATTTTTGGGCCTTCTCTAGCCCAATGTGGGGCCCACTTTTGATCTGGAATGGTCCAAAAAGGGTGGCCCACCATTTAGATATTAATTCCAAATAATATTAAAGTTTATCGGTTACTATTTTCTTGTAACTTTTCATAATTTTTCTAGGCCTCCAAAATCACATTTCTTTCCATGAAAAAACCTATTTTAATATAATAATGAAATCTGGAAATTTCTAGAAATTTTCTCTACCTCTAACTATTTATTTTGAATTTTCTCTAGATAGGGTTTTATTGGTATGACTTTTGGAAATAAATTTTCTAAAATTAATTCCTGTACTTTCAGTGCCTGAAATCAATTTTATAAATTCCAAAAAATATTTAGATAATTATTTCATATTTTTCCAAAAATTATTGAGGACTGTAAATAATTATTATAATTATTTTCACTCAATTCCCCCTATTTTTCCCGAAAAACCTCCGTTTTAGGAAATTTGATAATAAGCTATTTTCATATTATTTTCACCTTTTAGGGCCTCAATTGAGGTTCCAAACCTCTAATTTAAACTTTTACCATTTTTTTGAGAATTTTCTTAAATTTTTTCCAAAATTTTCCATTTTGCCCTTACTAGACCAATGATTTCAAAAATATTGGTTTAGACCCTATTTGGATTTTATGTCATGTTTGGCTTTGTCAGCCAATCTACCTTTTGTATTGGCCATTGACTTAATTTTTTATATCGATTATCAGGGTTAATTTTTACAGGATGTGACATTTTCTCCTTTTTTAAAATAAATTTCATCCTCAAAATTTAAGTATACCCTAGATGAAAAGCTCCAAGTAATTGCTCTTTATGTCATCTTCCTTTTCCTACGTTGCTTCCTCTTGTGTCAAATCCTTCCAAATCACCTTTGACTATTGAAATGGTGTTACTTCGCAACTGCTTAATTTGTTGATCCTTGATCTTTATCGACTTTGTTCCAAACATCAAGTTGTCTTGCAGCGTGATATCCTCATATTCTAAAATATGATAGGGATCTCTGGCTGGTACTTCTTTAGTTAAGAAACATGGAAGACACCTAATTATCTGGTCAGGATTAGGGGGTAGGGCCAATTCATAAGCTACCGGCTTCACTTTTAACAAAATTTGGAAGGGTATTCATCATTAACTATTTTGCCTTTGGGATTTGACCCATTCTTGTGGTTAGTATCTCTGACCACAACCTCTAACAGCTTTCTTCTTATATTTGCATAGCTTCTGCGTCTACTTTATGCGGCTGACAATCCTTGTCAATCATCTTTATTTATCCTCATACTTGGTTTATCATCTTTAGTCTATAAACTCTTCTTATACTTAGTTTAGTCCATCACAGTAGTGATCGGCACTTCTTGTCATATAAGGCTTCACGTCAAGCCATCTATATGGTGGAATGGTAACTATTATCATAGGAAATGTTTGCCTTAAACAAGTGTGCTAGCATATTCAGCCATCATTCTCTTTACCTTACTGGTCTAAGTTCCTTCTTTTACCTTTTCATTTCACAATTGTTAGGATTATAGTTTTGATGATAACAAAGTTAGATTATTTGAGTTAAGTATGTTGATCGATCAAATGTTTATCGCCAAGGTTATAGATAATTGTTCAAGTATAAATCAGTTTTATAGTAAGTGTTTTGATCGAAGAGCTATCCGATAAGTTGTTGATCGATAAAATGATCGATTATCGCTAACATAAAAATCACTTAAGGTTACAGTTAATTATCGATCACTTGATCGATAACATCAGATAAACAAACAGGTAACAGTTAAAGAGAACCAAATCTGAAGTGTATTTATTGATCACATGATCGATAAATCAGTTATCAATAACGACTTCGATAAGAGGTAACACACTCTATTCGTTCTGCACATTTATTCTGTTATCATTTATAGATCATATGTTCGATCACTTGTTTATCGATCACATGATCGATCATTATGCTCTAACTCTAAATGCAGGTAATCATCTTAACTGCTGGATCGATAACCTTGTCGATCAGAAAATTATCGATCACATGATCGATAATCAATGTCTTTATCTACTCATATTTGGTTTTTCTGCAATCACATTATCGATAACATTATCAATAATTTAACTTGTTTGCATATTATCTTTTCACATAACATGATCGATAAAGAGTCTAAGGATTGCTATATTCGCATTAACTTATGTTGAACCATTTTTCGATCACCTAATCGATCATTGACTTTTCAATAATATGATTGATCATTCGATTTCTTGAAACTTATGTTTTCACAAAACGTGATCGATAATAAGTTTCTTCACCTTACAGGATTAAATTTCTTTTCTCACTTTCTCGATCACTTGTTCTAATATTCATTGATCGATCACCTGTTCGATCATTCCAGATAGTATGTGTCTTTCAATGAATATATTCTTACTCATGGTTTATCAATAACCTTATCCATCACCCATTTATCGATAAGTTGTTCGATCATCAATGACTAAAGTTTCATTTCAATAACATTTGAATTATCGATAATCTGTTCGATCAACAAGTGTTCGATCACTTGTTCGATCATGAAACGATTTCTGTTTACTATGATAATTCTTAAAGTCAATGATCTAACACTTGATCGATAATTTTGTTGAACTAATTCGAGAAGCTTTCATTCAGTTTATCGATAACCTGATCAATCAACAAGTAATCGATCACCACTTCGATCAACATACCCAGAACGTCTTTCTGCTCTTTTTACAGACAAATCATTTCGTCCAAGATCATTGAATGTTAAATTCATTTTTCTTCTTGTTCTTAATTAAAACCTACACCACAAGACTCCTTGTTGCTTAAAGTTTTAAAAATATGCAGATTACCAAGAAAGAATACAATGACTCTTCAACGGGATTACGTAAACTGCAATCTACAGTGTCAGAAGCTCAGACGCATTAATGGCGGAACCGTTGAAACCGGTGAAACACGCAAACTGAGTCACAACGGCTAGAAGCTCTTCCGTCTAACGGCTAATTAACGACCTCAACTATAAAAGGCGCGAAGAAGCATTAATGAAGGGATTGAATACCGGAACTACCACTTGTGATTATTAAGTCTAGCATTCAATACTCTGTTTTCCGTAATACTACTGAGCGTCAGTGTTCATCATTAATTTCACTCTGTAAGAGAGTCGATATCTACTCTTTATTAAATACTATTGAGTGATACTCAAGAGTGTGAACTCTTGAGAGGGCTTGTATCCTTACGGGAGTAAGGGGGAGTGATTGAGCGATTCAATTACTGTACCGAGGCACCAAGAGCCCTGTCGATCTTGGAAGATAGTGAAATACTCAGAGGTGTTCTGAGGACTGGACGTAGGTCAAGTGGTTAAGACCGAACCAGTATAAATCTTGTATCTTCCCTCTGCGGTGAAATCTCTCCTGACTCTGACTCTCTGTTTTTCAATACTGTCTCGTTTTAATTGTAAATTTTTGTAACTCACCCAATTCACCCCCCTCTTGGGTGAGATTGATTCTAACAACAATTAGCTTGCTTGAATACACACTATTTAGAACTTATAACTCTTGGACCAATCAACAACAATGGTATCTGTGAAAAAGTCAAGGGTACTCTTTTGGTACTAGTTAACCACTAGAGGGGGCTTTTATATCCTAAACTCATCCCTGATCATCTCATTATTATGCCTTAAGAGGAATCACCCTCACGGCTTAACGTGTCATCTTATTCCCGTGTCTTGAGAGGCATCACCCTCTTAACTTAGCATGTTATCCCATTCTCATACCTCGAGAGGCATCATTCTCTTGGCTTAGCATTTTCCCTTTAGGCTTAGTCTACTATGACCTTGGGAATCACGATACTCCATTATAAGCCTCTTCAAGATCCACTATGACCCTAGAATATCATCATCATTGATTTGTCATGTTAAGATCTTTAGAAGATCTTAGACCATGAGACTGAGTAATAAAATAAGTCACCTCCACTCTGTGGGTAACTTGACTGATTATTCCCTAAGACTGATCACAAACGCCAGTATTGTCTTCTTAGACCTTACTAAATCTTCTGGCCAATTTTGGAATCCGTAGTCTTTTTATATTTCTTTAACCCTTGAGTTTGGCTACTTTAGGTCACTTTCCTTTCATGGTGCCTCTTGAATTTTCAGGTACTAGCTCACCTGTCAAGCTTATCATCATGCCAATACCGATTTGCCTTGCCTTAGGACTTTATAGTCCTTGCTGCCTCTTATCAATTCTAAATAATATCGAGAGATTACTTATATTATCATATTCTTATTGCCCTTCACCATACTATAATACCCTGTTAAATTCGAGGAGTTTCATGTATTTGCGTCACCATATTTTTCCATTACTCTTGACCAATTTCACTCTCCTTAGGGTAAGATCTACTCCGCGACCTACCTCAGCTGCATCGTACTATCCTCATTAGAGGATTTACCCCTCATGGGCACACGTATTGCTCATACTAGCACAATTGGTAGTCACTATTTCCAAAATTACCGATGGAGGATATATTATTATCAACCCCATCGTGGCTATTCATTGTAATTCTTGCCAAGAATGGTTTACTCTCACAAAAGCAATGTAATTTTTGCGACGGAGGATCACATCCACTTTCGAAGAGGTACTTCATAGCTAAGACTTTCCTTATATTCAATTCTATCAGGGTACACTTCTTAATGCCATATTCCTATCAAAGGGAGCCTCTTCACTCAAATTACTTAATCCCATAGGTAGTGGTGTTCATTAATGAGAATTTCATTTCTTGATCTTAACACTTAAATTACTTAATATAATGGTTGCATATTTTTAAATATTTTAGGGGCACGAGAGAGCACTATACAGTCCCTAACATTATCAAATATTTTAGCATCATCAGGTTTTAGGTATCATCAAGAATTTCTTCATCCTTTATTACACATCAATTCCCAGTGCAACCTTTAACTATTACATTTTCATCTATCTTTATCCAATTCTATCCTCAAGAGGGATCTTGCCTAACATAAGTTTTCTAACTTCTTTACTTTCTGATCGATCATTCCCATGGTCAGATATTGATTATCATATGTTAATTGTATTAGCAATGATATAATCACCTTGCTGTGTCATATCTAATCAAGCATCAAGCTCATTATTAGTTCTTCACTCAACATTATCTAATTCCTATCCCTCTTGGTTTACTATCCCTTAGGAATTTTGACCACTACTCAAAGATTTAACAAATCTCAAACATTTTGTCCTATTACCTTGCCTCTTTTGAGGTTACATCAATTACTCGAGGTTTAAATTGTCACTCTGCTTCTCTGGGTATAGACTCTTACTTCTATTGGGCCTACTACATTCTCAACCATTTTATTGTTGTCATACAATAAAGAGCCTTTAAATTAGACCCATCTTGTCATCATTCAATTGCTATTCTACTTTCTTTTTTTAGTGGAAGTTCATCAACCACTTTTGGGAATTTCTTCAAGCATTCCCCTATTATCAGTGTTTCTCCTACCTCCACTTCTATCTCTGCCTATACCAAAGAGTTATCATGTACCCTTAGTAGTCTTGCCTCAAACATTTCTCTGTCTGGGCCTCACTAGTAGAATTTAATCCCACCTCTAGGCAAGAGACAAGTGCCTTGGGAGGGAAGGTTTAAGTTTTAAATTTTTGCAGTCAACGAGAACACTATTAAATGAAAATCAACTCAGGCTAGTTTTCAAATCAACATCACGAGATGATATACATATCAGATCAAGGATAGTTTAGTAAGATGCATATGGGACAACATAATTTAAACACACACTAGAGGTTACTACTCTATTGCCAGTAGCAGTGAAAATGTATAAATCATATGGTAATGTATCACTGTAAGGCCCAATTGCCTATTATAATCATACAATATAAAGAAATGGTTGGTGCTCGAATCAAACATTGCACCTCGTGCACTTATTCATACAGATCATATCTCGAGTCATCTCAGGCGACTTGCGGGCTTCTTCCTATGTCATGGCAATACTCCCTTGCAAAGTATCTGGGTTTTTCCATAATGAAAGCATAAGTTTTAATTTGTTGTGCATGGCTGGTCTCCTTGATTTCTCCTACAATTTCCATAAATCTAGGCCTGTCTTAAAATGTCTAGTTCTCCTTGACACATACCCCTTATAGGCTATTACCAAGATTGAAATTTTCTTCCTATTGCTATAGGAAGCTTCCTCAGTCATCATTCTTGCCTGAGGTTTATCGACCCTCGACATTATTCTAGTACGGCCATGATGATTCTAACCACTCTCAGTGATTCAGCAGCTTTTACCATTTTATTGAAATTTTCAATTTGCCTCGGGGCTACCTTTTTCTCTTAGTTCTGGTCTTAGGCCCCTAATCATTTTCTCAATGAATCACCGTTCATCATTCATATGTTGTAGATAGGTGGGGTACCGAGATAACTTAATGTATCTCACAAAACATTCATCAAAAGGTTTCTCTTCTATCTGTTTTGTAGTAAGGAATTCAGTTTCCTTCTCATCCTGTATGGATCTTGGGAAATACTTCTGGAAGAATAGATCCTTGAATAATTCCCAGGGTTTCATCAACTTAGATGACTATCTCCGTGTTCTTCCACCACCTATCAACTTCTCCTTCTACTTACAGATTACCATTTATACTTTGGTTTCAGATGAGCAATTCATTACTCTAGAGATTTTCTCTAGCCAAACAATCCAGTCCTCGACTATTCGCACATTTGGCATGCCTTCAAACGCTTATGGATTAGGCTTGCAAAAGTGCATAATCCCCTATTACAAATTATCCAGTTCCCTTGTAGGCCTTACCTACTCTACTATCGATTCTTAGAGTTGGGCTATCCTAGTTGCTCTTTGCCTGGGTTGTTGCAACTGTGCTATGGCTGCTATTAATGCTGCTGTCATTGCAAAATCCCTTCCCTGCTCCCAACGACCTTGGGTTACTCGTAACTCTTGCATCGTTTGCTATTGTTCCTTTAATCAGTTCATTATTATTTGGATTGGATCAATAGGGGGTCTGCTTTATTCTTTCCCTTCTTGTGCATCACGTCTTGCCCTCACTATATTTGCTATCTCTTCTTAACTATTAGAGGAACAATATCATAATATAACCTTTAACTTTCATATATGTACAAAACAGTAGCGTAGTTCCATTAGTCATAGCTAGTCATGCTAAAAGTTACATAGTTAGTACAACTATCTAGGAACATTCTAGGAAAAAAAAAGTAGAAGTAACAAAGTCTTTCCTCATAACATAGCAAACCAAACAAATAATATAATTCCAAGTAACACATAGCAACACAATGCTATACAGCACCACATAGTGCACTACTATCATAGCATTCATCAAACAACAGTCAAAACCTTTAATCCATAACAACTTAACAAATGATCAGAGCAACATATATTTGCCAAAACCTAGTTCTAATACCAAAAATATTACACCTTACTTTTATACCTTATTTTATGTCAATTAGAACAATTTGGAATCACTTATCATGGCTTGGGTTGGAAAAATTCAAACCTTAAATTTCTTGAAATTCAGGTTACTATTCATTATAACCCTTACAAAGGCCAAATTTTGAAAATTCATAACTAATTTTAAAAAAATTAAAATGAGATGGTTCTAAATTCTATGAAAAGATCCTAACATGCTCTTTAAAGAAAAAAATACTCCTTGGTATCCAAAACTCTTGCATCAATCTCAGATTTCGTTTAAAGAGGAACTGTTCATTTGGTCATTTTTAAATTTTATGTACAAAACTCTAAATTTATTGAAATATCACTTGTTTCAAAAGCTAAAAATATGATCTATAAGCCCGCTAAGTTTCAGCTCAAGACTAATCCAATTGCATAAAATTTTATTGGTCAAACTTGACCCTTAAAAAGTCAACTTTTATCCCCTTTATATGCGATTCTTGCCTTTTTCTCCTCTTTTCACTCCATATAACCTTTCTAATCATACAACACATATAAAGCATCCTTAATCATTAATACGATATTCCAATAGAATTGGATTAATGCATAATGATTCATAATGTTTAAAAACTTGTGCATAAAATTCAATATAGTTCCATTTAACTCTTACTCCATTCTTCCTTGAGATGGCATCCCCTTCTTACCTCTATCTACGCCACTCATTTGCCCTATTTTTGTTGTTTAAATGCCACATCCTGAATTTTAGGCCTAGAAGTATTAGAATTAGCCTAAAATGGGAAGGCTACCAAACCTTTGTTGGAAAGGTCCTAGAGATTTCCTTAAAGGACAGAGGGATTCCCAAGGACTAAATCGCAAAGGAAAAGTTTTATAGGACTGAGAAAAGAGCAAGTTAGAGACTCTAGTAAAGTCTCAACACCCAAGACTGAGAAATAGAGATGAATGTAAGCCAATAGTTATGTTGGAGGTCTCAATGAGGTGAATTTTGAGGTTAAGCCAAACCAGGGGTAAAATTGTAATTTTACAAAGTTTTGGGCTGATGAGGACAAAAATGAAAATTATGCCCAAAAATCCCAGAAAATGAGAAATGATAGGTTAAGGCTTGAATACCTCAGAAAAATTTCAAAAAATTGGGAATAAGGTTCAGAGGCTTGTATAAGGCCAAAAATGACAAAAATACCCCTAGAAGGAATTTGTGGAATTCCCAGGGTTTTAACTGATTTTGAATATTATTGAAAATAAATTATTTAAAGTATAGGGAGGCCTCATATAATTAGAAGAAAATGGAGAAAAATACTTGAGAAATTATCACAGGTTTTAAAAATAATTCCATCCCCAGAAAGCAAAAAGGTTGGCTTTAATAGAATTTAAAGCCTATTTATACACTATCCAGAAAAAGTCAAAGTCAAGTGTCTAGAGGTTGACTTTTTACTTAAGAAAAATTAGAGAAATTCCCTGTGATGAATGAATAGTATTGGTACCTGGAGATAGATTCTCGGAGTTGTTGACCGGTAGAAAGAATTCGGTCAAGATCACTCTGAAATAAATATTATTAATTATTTTAATTATTTTAATGGAAGAACAAGGGAAGAGCATTACTCTCTTTGGGCATGTTATATAATGCCATGTGAATTTATTTGAGGTGAGAAAATAGTGCCAGAACATGTCCTAGTGGTCCCGGGTAAGTCGGGACCCAAAAAAGTACCCTATACGGTGCAGAATGGCAAGATAGGTGGAGGAATACCTAAAGGCTTTATTTTACACGAATTTATATTAATTTTCTCCCTATTTTAATCCCTTAATGATGAAGGAATATGGAAGAGACAAGTGTACGGTCAGATGGGAAAAGAATGTATTACGTGTACAACTGAATGCAAGACACGTGTATGGTCGGATGCAAGACACAAGTACAGTTGGATTAAAAGCATGTGGATTGATGATGTGAGCATGATGTCATCATGATGAGGTAAGCATGATGTCATGGGACACTTGTCACCATAAGATTAAAAGAGAAAATGGACGGTCCAGATCAAGCAACATATTTTTAAGATCAACGGCCCAAATTCAGTCTCTTTTTCTATAAATACCCCTTCCCCACCCCTCATTTTCGTGCAAGGCATGGCAACCTTGGGAAAGCTATGTTAAAATGGTTTCTAGAGAGAGAAATAAGAGGGAGAAAGAAAGGCCAAATGGTTATAAGCAAGATCAAGCTCCAGAACAATGTATGTTTATGGTTATTGATGTAGTTTTCACTACCCTTATTGTTGTTGAGCTTGGTTATAGATTTTCATGATTTTTTGGAGCTAAAAACTCTAGGGGGATATGCTGCATGAAATTCTTAGGAATAGGGAAAGATGAAATTTATGTTAGAATAATGTTTAAAGACTTGAAAGGAAGAAGAATCAAGTGGTTTTACATTGAACTTGGTTGAATTTCTTGATTATGTAACTTGAGTAATATTTCATCCAGGCCTGGTTCTTATTCCCAGGATGTGATTTTGATGATTTTAATACTTTTAATGCTTTCAATGTGTTTAAAATGAAAAATTGTGTAGGGTAAAGGTGCGAAAACAAGTTTGGAAACATTATAATTGAAAATGGATGTTGAGCCCTAAGACCCTATGTTCGACGAGATCGAGTTGAGCAGGGAGGAGTTTGATTTTGATTATTTTGAGCTTGGAAATAGATTTTACATGCAAAATTGTATGGGAATAGTATGTGAAATTAATTTTGGAAAGGTTGGAAATCAAGCTCGAAAGTTAGAAGCTAATAAAGCTCAAAGAAAACAAAATATTGATATTGTTGATTACCATAGCTCTAATGAATGAATGGAAATGATGTGTTAGTGTATTTAGGGCCATGAGACATCAAGGGAAAGGAATGACAATGGGTGAGAAAACAACCTTAATGGTTGGAAGCAAAAGGGAGCAAATTGAAGAGTAAGAGAAAACTTATGATACATGGTAGCGAACTTACCTTTCTTGTGTGCTTGATGTGTATGTGTGTATGTGTTATGAATGCCATGATGTGATTAAGCTATGCTACTGAACTATGATTGCTATGTTTAGTTAAGTATGTCTTGGCATTATGTTATGTGAATATGAATGAACTGGCTTACTTTCTATGGCATTTCACCATGCATAAACAATAAAGTTATGTGCACAAAAACATGTCATACACTTGTATCAATCTTGCATGCATAAATAGTAATGTTTGCTGCTGAGATTCTCCCAAATCTCACCCTCCCTTAACTAACCATACTAGATGCAAGAGGATGGGAGAAGAAATCAAGAAGTGGAGCAAGAAAGAGAGGAAAAGACTTTAAGAAATGTATTACATTACGTTGTACACTGTATATACCAATGTATGTTGTAAAGGTGCCATTGATGGTATGTAATGCTAAATGATGATGTTGGCTTGTGTAATTAGCTATGATAATGCATGGGAATGGTTAGTGTATGAATGGAATGGTATTACGTATGAAAAGTCCTAATCATGAACTGTTAGTGCAAGTTAGGGGATAAGTTATCCCTGATTGAGCAACAAATTAGTGATAGAGTAGAAGTATGACAAATGAATGACTCTGCTCAAGTGTTATGAGTGCTCAAAATTGGACTAAAAATCTAAAATTTACCAGTAAACAGTAACCCAAGAACCAATCACAAAGTTCAATCTACGGGCTTGTTTTATGAATCACTTGAACCATAATGCTTCCAAACGCGTACTTTGAGGGGTTAAAGGTAGGATGTTTCATTAAACATAAAAGATATTGAGATTTCATAGAAATCTCAGTAGCAATGAACCATAATTATTATGTTAATCATGCTGTTAGGATTATGGTTTTGATGATAACAAAGTTAGATTAATTGGGTTAAGTATGTTGATCGATCAAACATTTATCGCTAAGTTTTCAGATAACTGTTCAGGTATAAATCAGTTTTATAGTAGGTATTTTGATCGAAGAGCTATCCGATAAATTGTTGATCGATAAAATGATCGATTATTGCTAACATGGAAATCACGTAAGGTTACAGTTAATTATCGATCACTTGATCGATAACATCAGATAAATAAACAAGTAACAGATAAAGAGAACCAAATCTGAAGTGCATTTATCGATCACATGATCAATAAATCAGTTATCAATAATGACTTCGATAAGAGGTAACACACTCTACTCGTTCTGCACATTAATTCTGTTATCATTTATCCATCATATTTTCGATCATTTGTTTATCGATCACATGATCGAACATTATGCTCTAACTCTCTGAATGCAGGTAGCCATCATAACTGCTGAATCGATAACCTTATCGATCAGAAAGTTATCGATCACATGATCGATAATCAATGTTTTATCTGCTCATATTTAGTTTTTCTGCAACCTAATTATCGATAATATTATCGATAATTTAACTTGTCTGCATAATATCTTTTCACATAACATGATCGATAAAGAGTCTCAGGATTGCTATCTTTGCATTAACTTATGTTAAACCATTTTTTCGATCACCTAATCGATCATTGACTTATCGATAATATGATCGATCATCCGATTTCCTGAAACTCATGTTTTCACAAAACGTGATCGATAATCAGTTTCTTTACCTTACAGGATTAAATTTCCTTTTTTCACTTTATCGATCACTTGATTGAATATTTATTGATCGATCACCTGTTCGATCATTCCAGATAGTCTGTGTTTTTCGCTGAATATATTCTTACTCATGGTTTATCGATAACCTTATCCATCATCCATTTATCGATAATTTGTTCGATCATCAATGACTGTAGTTTCATTTCAATAACATTTGAATTATCGATAATCTGTTCGATCAACAAGTGTTCAATCACTTGTTCGATCATGGAACGATATCCGTTTACTATGATAATTCTTAAAATCAATGATCCAACACTTGATCGATAATATTGTTGAACTAATTCAAAAAGCTTTCACTCTGTTTATCGATAACCTGATCGATCAACAAATAATCGATCACCACTTCGATCAAGCATATCCAGAATGTCTTTCTGCTCTTTTTACAGATAAATCATTTCGTCCAAAATCATTGAATGATAAATTCGTTTTCTCTTCTTAGTTCATGACTAAAGCCTACACCGCAAGACTCTTACTTGTTTAAAGTTTAATATGCAGATTACTGAGAAAGAATACAACGGCTCTTCAACGGGATTACGTAGACTGCAACCTACAGTGTCAGAAGCTCAGACGCATTAATGGCGGAACCACTGAAACCGGCGAAACACGCAAACGGAGTCACAATGGCTAGAAGTTCTTCCGTCTAACGGCTACTTAACGATCTCAACTATAAAAGGCGCGAAGAAGCATTAATGAAGGGATTGAATACCGGAACTACCATCTGTGTTTATTAAGTCTAGCATTCAATACTCTGTTTTCCTCAATATTACTGAGCGTCAGTGGTCATCATTAATTTCACTCTGTAAGAGAGTCGACAACTACTCTTCATTAATTACTATTGAGTGATATTCAAGAGTGTGGACTCTTGAGAGGGCTTGTATCCTTACGGGAGTAAGGGGGAATGATTGAGCGATTCAATTACTGTACCGAGGCACCAAGAGCCCTGTCGATCTTGGAAGATAGTGAAATACTCAGAGGTGTTCTGAGGACTGGACGTAGGTCAAGTGGTTAAGACCGAACCAGTATAAATCTTGTGTCTTCCCTCTGCGGTGAAATCTCTCCTGACTCTGACTCTCTGTTTTCAATTCTGTCTCGTTTTAATTTCGAAATTTTTTGTAACTCACCCAATTCACCCCCCTCTTGGGTGAGATTGATTCTAACACATGCTTCATAAAATGTAACATGTCACAATGCATAATGATTATTTCAAATTGCATTAATAGCACATTAATCGATCAAAGAAATTAGTACATAACCACATTTCATACTAATGTGCATTTGGCCAAAGCATGTCAAACATCAAAGAACATTCCATACCATAGTGTAAATAAATCATTTCATAGCATTACCAGCAAGCAACACATACACATTAAGTAATAAAAAAAAATCAAATTAGATTCAATGTTACCTCTTACCCTTGAACCAATTTGGTTTCTTGAGGTTTTAATGTTCTCATTGGTTCTTCTCCACAAGACTTATCAATTCAAGCATAATCACAAGTCACATTAACAACCATGGAAGGTTGAATGCAAACACTTAACCTTAAACCTTCTTAAATCCCCCTTTTTCTATTTTTGACATAATTATTTCTCCTTTAATTCCATCAAGTTCTTAACTTATTCCTACATAACTTTTTATTTAGAATCCAAATATCAAATCATATTTTACAAAATCATACTCCTTCCCTTCTAATTTGACTTGGCCAAACAGGGGGTATTATATTCTAAAATTTTCATTTTTGATTCCAATGATTCCATCCATTTTTTCTTGGTATTTGCTTATATAAAAACACTTTTTGAACTCATTGGAATCATCAAAACACATCAAAACAAACCCCTACCTCATGAATTCATATTGGCCGAATAGTATGCTATAAAACCCTAACTTTGATTTCTTCCAAAACTTCAATCCAAACATCATTTAAACATGAAAATTTTAACACATTTTCAAAGTTTCTATCCTTCCCTAAACCATGCTTTATTTGGCCAAAAATCACAGCATCATAGCCCTTCAATTTTTAGTCCAAAATAAGCTTTAAACTTAACCAAAACGAAGCTCAACCTTACCTTAATTGATCCTTGATCAAAGCTTGGTGTTTTTCCTTCAAACTACGCAGTTGAACACTCTTCTTCCAAGCCAAAAATTCAGTTTGGCAACACCTCTCCAATGCTTTTTTATTTTGGCCGAAAATATTCAAATGGAGGGAGTATTTATAGGGCAAAAATTCTGACTTCCTCCCCTCATGAATGGTCAAATTTTGGCCAGCAAAAATGGCCATGTGGCTGCCATCAAACCCTTTAATTTTTCAAATCACGCCATGTGTAAAATTTCAAGAATATTCCCTTGATTTTTATGTAAAAATTGGGTTTAATTGGACTTAAATAATTAGGCCAGGTTTGCACATATTTTTGGGCCTTCCTTAGCCTAATATGGGGCCCACTTTTGATCTGGAATGGTCTAAAAAGGGTGGCCCACCATTTAGATGTTAATTCCAAACAATATTGAAGTTTATTAGTTACTATTCACTTGTAACTTTTCATAATTTTTTTAGACCTCCAAAATCACATTATATTCCATGAAAAATCCTATTTTAATATAAGAACAAAATTTAGAAATTTTTAGAAGTTTTCTCCACTTCTAACTATTTATTTTGAATTTTTTCTGGATAGGGTTTTATCTATAAGACTTTTGGAAATAAATTCTCTAAAATTAATTCCTATACTTTTAGTGCCTAAAATCAATTTTATAAATTTCAAAAAATATTTAGATAATTATTTCATATTTTTTTCCAAAATTATTGAGGCCTCTAAACAATTATAATAATTATTTTCACTCAATTCCCCTTATTTTTTTCCCGAAAAACCTCCATTTTCAAGAAATTCGATAATAAGTTATTTTCATACAATTTTACCTTTAGGGCCTCAATTGAGATTCCAAAACCTCTAATTTAAATTGTTTATCATTTTTTGGAATTTTTTGGAATTTTTGCTAAATTTTCCCATTTTGCCCTTTCTAGACCGACAATTTCAAAAATATCAGTTCAGACCCTATCTAGATTTTATGTCATGTCTAGCTTTGTCAGCCAGTCTACCTTTCGTATTGGCCCTTTTCTTAATTTTTCATATCCATTACCAAGGTTAATTTTTGTAGAATGTGACACAGTGGGAACAACTTAAAATGGTTACAAAAATTAGAAGTTTTCTGGGATTAGCAGGCTATTACTAAAGGTTCACTCGAGACTTTTCTCATATTGCCCAACCACTAACCAAGAAGAATCAACCTTTCACATAGGATGAGAAATGTGAAACTAACTTCTACGAGCTGAAAGGGAGGCTGACCTTGAAATATCCTTCTTTAAACCCCTTTTAGTATGTATTTGGGACTATTACTATTCAAGTGGATCATGAAATAGTCCCATAGATTGATAACTGGCATTTGATTCCTTGGGTTACTATTTACTAGAAAATTCTAAATTTTTAGTCCAACTTTAAAAATTCATAACTAATTGTAGAAAAATCCTATTGAGGTGGTTTAAACTTGTATTTAAATATGTTTCGATTCTCTATAGGGAAAAAAATACTCTATGGTTAATTTCCTTGCTTAGTTTGTACAATTAATTACATGAAATTTACTGTTTATTTGATAAAAATTGTACTTTTTAGTTTCTCTACTCTAAGTTTGAATAGTCATAACTCTCAGCACACACATTCGTTTTAAGTGATCTATAACTTGTTTTAAAGCTCAGGATATTTAATTTAAGAAATTCAAATTTCATGGTGGATTCAATTGTTTGCTTTACTTTCACTTTGTCACGAACTTGTGACTCCTTTAGGGATAACTTATCCCCCTTACTTGCATTAATAATTATATTCATTTATTTCTTATCCAATAATCATGCCAACATTGCATAATTCATTCCCATACATCATCATAACTAGTCTTGCATGCCATCATCATCATTTATCATCACATGACATTAGAGATATATTCATATCATACATTGGCATACAAATTCCATAAGGTACTACAACACGTTTTCCTCAATTCCTTTCCTCTTTTCCTTGCTTCCATTTCATGCATCCTTTTGCATGCTTATTGTCACTTATTAGGGTTGGTTAAGGGAGGGTAAGATTCAAGAGAATCCCAATAGCAAGCATTACCTATATGTGTGCAAGGCAAGTGCTAAATGTATGACATGCTTGGTATCATGCTTCCATGCTTTTATGCTTATAAAATGACATGTTTTGATGCACAATATTTCATTCACACATAGCCATGGAATAAACAAGAAATAGAGCAACATTCAATGTTTCATATTCTAAATCACCAACAAGCAACATCAACACACAAGCATACATCTTAGGCATACAATAAGGGTAAGTTCACTACCTTATAGCTTTAAGTTTCCTCTTGTGCTCTTTGACTCCTTTTTGCTACCAACCTTGAGGTTACTTGTTCAACCTTTGCTATTCCTCTTCCTTGATATCTCATGACCCTAAATGCATCAACACATAATGCCATATGCTTAGTAGAGCTATGACATTAAACACATTTTATCTTGAACTCTTTCTTAAACCTAGTTTAGCCTTAACTTTTGAGCTTTATTTTCAATCTTTTTAAAATTAATTCCACATGCTATTCTCATATAATTTTAATCTAGAATTCATTTATGAGCTCAAAATTATCAAAATCTAATTCCTTCCCCATAAAACACACAAGGTCAAGAGGTTAGGCTTATATGGTTCAAAATTTTTATTTTTAATTCTAAGCTTTTAAACTTGTTTTCTCATTTATACCCTACAAAATTTTTTAATATAAACTCATTGGAAGCATCAAAATCATCAAAATCCAACTCTAGCCTTAAGAACTAGCTTTGGCTGAAAATTACACAAGTTAGGGGAAATTGGATTTCTTGCAAACTCAACACAAAACCACTTGATTCTAGCTTTTTTTCTACCTCTTAAGCTTTATACTAACATCAATTACATCTTGTTATTGCTTTAATTATTTTGTGTAGCATGTCCCCTTAGGGTTTCAAGCTCCTAAAATCCAACAAAACCCATAACCAAGCTCAACAACAACAAGGGTAATGAAAACTACATTAAAAAAAAACCCTGAACATACCTTGTTTAGGGGCTTAGACTTGTTTGGTTTCCCTTACTCTTTCCCTTCTCCTACTTCCTCTTCAATTTTGGCTTCTCCCCCTTTCTCTTATGCTAGCTAAAAGGTTATACAAATGGAAAGGGAGGGGGTATTTATAATGGTAAAGTTACCATTTAACTTGGTTAATCGAATTTACTTTTACTATGACATTTGTCTCTTTCTTATTGGTTTACTTGGTGCCGTGTGTCCTCCTCTTTATTGTTCCACACGCATGCTACTTGCTGTCTTCTTATTGGTCCACACCTATGATGACTCAACCTCTTTATTAATTGTTTCATCGATTACACAATGACTTAGCATCTGTAATAATTATGGTGATGACTCCCATACTGAGTAAGTTTTCTAGAATCTTCTAGCCAATGAGGATTGTCCCCATGGCATCATGAAATAGGAAAGGAGAGGACCGGGAAGCTTCCCTGATCGGTTTCAACGTATCCTATTTAAATTACCTCTAATCAGTTACTTTTCCTCTCATATGTTTTCTTAAGATTTCTAGCCAATAAAAATCCTCTACTATGGTACCATTAAAGAGAGGAAGAGAGGAAAGTAAATAACTTCTTTGACAGGCTATCTAATCCCATTAGGTCACACAATAAAGATTTTATTAAATAATTCTATTTCTTCTAAACATGCCCCTCAACAACTTGTATAATTTCATTTATGTTCCTTCATCAAATTGACATTAAAATAGGGAGGAAAATAGGGAGAAATTCATGCTCCCTCGTATCCTTGACTATTCCTCCAACTGATTTTACAATGTTATGTCATATTGGGTACTCTTTCAGGTCCTGACTCACCCCGTAATCCTGAGACATGTTTTGACATCCCTTTCTTTATCACAAGCAAGTCCATATAGCATTATACAATATGCCTAAAGATGGAGCAATGCTCTTCCTTTTTGTTCTTTCATTAAAATATTTAATAATATTTATTTTGAAGTAAACTTTATCAGATTCTCTTTTTATCACCAATTATCTGAGGCCTTTTCCTATTTTAGATAATTTAATTTCAGCTAATATTCATAATTAGCCAAAAATTTAAGAATTTCATCAATTTTCTCTAAGGTAATTTCATCATTTTTAACCTCATATGCACCTCAAAATCTCATTTTCCATTTTTTAGAATTTTTTGAAATTTTTTTAGAATTTTTGGTCATAGTTTCCATCACTACCTTTTCTAGCCCAAAACTTTTCACGCTTACGATTAGGTCCCTGCTTGGGTTTAGCCTTAGGAATCATCTCACTGGGGTTCTCAGTATAACCTTTAGCCCTTAATCATCTCCAATTCCTATACCGAGCCCTCAAGACTTCATCAGAGTCTTTAACTTTCTTTTCTCATGATTCTAGAAAACTTTTACTTTGCAATTCAATGCCTAAGAATCCTCTCGTCCTTCTAGGAAACTTCTAGAACTTCTGCCAAAGAGATCTAGTAGTCTACCCATTTTAGGCTAATTTTGATACTTTTAGGCTTAAAATTCAGGATGTTGCATCAAGGACTAGGGAATTTGAGAAAATACGGTGAAGGATCATAGAACTAAAGGGGGAAAAAAAAAGAGGCAAAAGAAGGCATGAAATGCTGTGTTTGGACTTAGGGCTAAGGGAGAACTATTGAATAATCATTATTATCTTGGTAGAGCAAGGGAGCAAGAGGAAGAGTGTGATATTAACCTTCACTTCTACCATCCTTCACCATCTATTGTCATTTATCCAAACACCCCTTTAAACTAATTGTTTGATTTGGAAATTAAAACTCCATAAATCTTTTGAAGCAAGGAAGGCATGGTTTATAGCTCTAAAGGAGAATTCATCACAAATTTTCGTCTTTTAATCAAATTTCTTTCATTTAGATTTCAATTTACCTTTTTCCTTTATTTTTATAAAACAAAATCCAAGATGAATTATTTAGAAAATTTTTCAATTTATTTTGCAAAATAGTTTTAAATTTGAAAAATCAACAAAGCCCCCTTTTAAATAGTAATTATGATTTTAGTTAGCTTAGGACATAACTAGTTTCTTGTCACACCTCCTTTATTATTATATTACACATCAATTGGAACTATTAGGAACCATTAGTCAAGTCTTAAATATGAGAAAATTTCAATTTCACAATTCTCATTTTCGGACTTCCGTACATTATTCACAGCAATTTAGACTAATTTTGAAAATTCATAACTAATTGTAAAAAAAAACTGAAATGGGATGGTTCCAAGTTCTATAGAAAGCTCTTGACATGCTCTTTAGAGGAAAAATATCATTAGTGTCTAGATCTCATACATAGTTCCTAGATTTCATTCAAAGTGGTATTGTTCATTTGGTCAATTTTTAATTTTTAAAGATTTATGCCCAACTTTGGAAGGGCATACCTTTCTGTACAAAACTCCAAATTTAATGACTCACTACTTGTTTTTAAGCTAAAAATGAGATCTATAAGCGTGTTAAATTTTAGATCTAGATTCATCCATTTACTCAAAATCACATCGATCAAACTTTGCTCCCAAGAAGTCAACTTTTATCTCTTTTTCATACCATTCTTGCCTTTTCTTTTTCTTTTCCTTTCATCTAGCTATTCCAATCATGCAACACATGCATAGACATAATTTCTTAGTCAATTGTTCATGAATAAAGTATCCTTAATCGTCAGTACAATATTTCAACATTGTTTATAATGATACTTAACAGCTCATAACTTCAATGACATTTAGCTTAAACTTCTTTCAATATGACTTCCAATTCTTTTCTCCTTGCCCTTGGCAACACCACTTGAGGTTCCTATTATTGTTTATACATTGAGCGGGTGAGATTTCATAGATATCTCAGTAGCAATGAATCATAATTATCATGTCAATCAAGCTCAACAAAATGTGATATGTTACAATGCATAATAATCAATTTCAAGACCATGAATAGCACATTATTCCATTAAGGAAATTAGTACATATTCACATTTCATATCAATGTGCATTTGGCCAAAGCATATCAAATATCAAAAAGTATTTCATACCATAGTATAAATCAATCAATTCACATAAACATAAAGCAAGCAACACATGCATATTAAGTAAGAAAGAAAAACAATCAAATTAGATTCAAAGCTACCTCCTTTATACTTGAACCATTCCGGCCTCTTCAATTCCTTTGGGTTCCTTCTTGTTCTCTTGCATAATGCCTATCAATTCATGCATAAACACATTCTAATTTATGAATAATTCAAGCATAAATACCAATGCTTGGCATTAAACTCAATTAAACCCTTTTTTCTTGATTTTTAACATAATTATTTCTTCTTTGTTTCCATTCATCTCTTAGTCCATTCCTACACAATTTTTCATATAGAATCCAAATATCAAATCAGATTTATAGAAATCAAACTCCTTACCCTTCAAGTTGAGTTGGCCAAGTGGGGGTATATATTTCCAAAAATTCTATTTTTGATTCCAATGATTTTAAACACTTCCCAATAGTATATCCCTACACAAAAATGTGTTTTAAACCCATTAAAATCATCAAATTAAGCCAAAAAAAATTTGATTCTGCATGAACAAGGCTAGGCCGAAATGCACATATATAACCCTAAGTGGATTTTCTTCTAAAAACCAATCCATACACCACTTAATCTTGCTTATTCCACATCGTATTTAAGGTTTCTATCCTTTCCTAAACCTTCCATGAGCAGACCGAAATTTGGCAGCATCACACTTGAAATATTCAAGCCAAAACCCTTACTAACCAAGCTTGAAACTTAGGAATAGGGATGCTTAAACATGCCTTGATGTTTTCTTGGTGTAAGTTGAGTGATTCCTTGTCTAAAGCCCTTCAAATTTTTAGTTGACTAGAGATGGAACTAAGGTGATAGAACCTCTCCTTGTTTTACTATTTTTCTAACATTTTTTTGTATTTTAGGAGGGGAAATTTATAGAAAAATATGCTCTTCCTCCCCTTAGTTGGATGTCCAAAATGGTAGAAAAGAGGATGAGTTGGCAGCCATCAAATGCGTCATACCTTCAGATTAAACCATGCGTCCCAAGTCTAGAATTTTCCAACAATTATCCTTTAATTTTGCATTTTATTTAATTAATTTTAGTGGGGTCTGGAAGCTGCACAAAATTGGGCTTGGATTGGGCCTAACATGGGCCACACAAATGGTCTAGACTGGTCTAAAAAGATGGCCTATAATCCAAATCAAAGTCCCAAACCAATTTAAAACTTTATCAGTTACTATTCACTAGTAACATTCCATAATTTTTTCAGACCTCCAAAAATTTATTTCTCTTCATGATAATTCACCTCTTAATATGTGAACATGATCTGAAAATTTTCAGAATTTTTTGCCACCTCTAGATATTTATTTTGAATTTTCTCTGATTAGGCCTTTATCAATATGATTGCGGGAAAATAAATTCTCTGAAATTAATTCCTAAGCTTCCAAAGTCCAAAACCAATTTTATAAATTCAAACAAGTATTTATATGGTTTTTCATATTTTTCTTAGATTTATTGAGGCCTCTAGCTATTTCAAGTAATTATTTTTCTCAATTTTCTGTTGTTTTCCCAAAAAACCTTCGTATTCGGGAAACTTCATAAAAATTCCTTTTTCCATAATTTTTACCTTTAGGACCTCCATCGAGGTTCCAAAACCTTTAGTTCACCAATTTTCTATTTTTAGGAAATTTTCTAGAATTTTTCTCAATATTGCCCGTTTTACCCTTCTTGGACCGATAAATTTGAAAATGCCAGTCTAGACCCTTTTCGAGTTTCACACCATGCTTAGTTTCCTTATCCAATCTTCTTTTCCTACTAGCCTTTAACCAAATTTTTTATCCCTTCTATCAATGCTAAATTTGACGGGATGTGACATTTCTTAGCTCTGATAAGAGAACGAATTTGGTTTGCATTACTCACTGCATTCTAAATTAAATTAAATTTGACCTCTAATGCAACATGATGATCAAATTTGGCGCCATTGCCAGACGTCAATTTATTTGACTTCTTGATTGGCTAAGTATCAATTGAGTAAATTAACTAGGATTTTATCCTTTGTGGTGCTTGAGGTAGTTTTGCTTCTTTGCATTGTGCATAGCTTATCTATTTGCATTGAAACTTTTCTAAAAATTCATCCAAATATCTTGAATTTGTTTTGTTTTGCATATATAGGTAGATGCTTAACATACTTGCATGGCATTCTTGCATTTTGGGTTGAGTTTGTTTGTCATGTTAGTGTTTTTTCTTTGTTGATTTTGCCTTATTCAGTTGCATGCCCTTATATCTCTAAAATTGCATGAACTTGAACATAGTTTTGCTAGTTCTTAAAGTTTTGCCATTGTACTTGTTGCATTAATTCTATTTTTTTTGGCCATGAATTCGCAAGGTTCACTTTTGTAAACTTAAGGAAAAGTGTTCTGAGAAAAATCCTTTTGTGAACCTCTCTTTTGTTTTAGATGTGTTTTTTTGTGTGATTTGTTGCTAAATTTACATGGCAAGTCAATTGAACTTTGGTAAAAATTTAGGCTTCGTATTGGATTCTTTTTGTTGGAACTAAAAAAGAAAAGTTTGCCCAAATTTTTTTGAAAATAAGTGTCCTAAAGGTTTTGGGCATTCTAAGCAAAACTAATAGCTAAAGCTATCAACCCTAGTGGATACATTACAAAAAAAAGCTGAAATACTCGCGGAACATTTCTAGCGGTTTTACCTCAAACCGCAAGAAATTCGTAGCGTTTTGACCCAAACCGGTGTGGGCTCCAGAATTTTCTAATAGTTATCGGTAAACCACTAGAAAGTGACTACCAGAAATATTTGCGCATTTTGGCATGAAGTTCGTGCCAAATTTCTAGCGTTTATTTTCTAGTAGTTTGGATGATGAAACTGCTAGAGAATGCAAATCGCCGTTCCATTTTCTAGCAGTTGGAGAAACCGCTAGTAATTGAACAAACTTTCTAGCGGTTTTAGCAGAAACCGCTAGAAATTTTTTATTTTTCCCGAGAAGTTGTGACACGTGGCTAAATACAGGGGTGGCACGGGTAAAACTGCTAGAATTTTCTAGCAGTGTAAAACAGCTAGAAAATCGCGGCCTGTATATACCCCCCACCGTGTCATTTTCACTGTTTGGCCAATTTTAAAGTGGAGCTCTGTCAAATTCTCTCCACAAAGTATATCCAGATCCAGATCCAGATCCAATTGCAGATTCATATTTTCAGGTAAGAATAGTAATTTATTTATAAATAATTTTTGTTTTTATTCTTTATTTTATTTATTTTATTATACTTTTTATATTAATTTTGATAGACTAGCTTAATTTAGTTAGAGTTAATAGAAATTTTTTTTATGGTAGGCTACTTTTTATAGAGTTAATAGAAGTAATTATATTTTTTTGATTAGTTAACGGAAAATTTAGATATAGGAATATCTATTTTTCAATTAATATTATTTAATATTATTATTTAGAGTTAATGGAAATAATTATTATTTTATATAATTATTTATTTTGAATAATGGTTAGTTGTAAACTATATTTTTTAATTTCAATTGCTATTTGCTATTATTAGGATGAGTCGTCGACTAGGGAAGGAGCTTATTGATCCTAATAGAGCAGGACCCAGCGAGGACTGTGGTGGTGGCAGTCATGGTGCTGGTGAGCCATTCTCGAGTATTCATGACTACAATCTAACCGAAGAGGATATCCTGAGCTTTATAGAGCACGATGATATCCAACAGATTGAGGAGGCTCATTTTTCGAGAGATGAACAACCCCTTGGTGATACTAGTGAGGAGGAGCAGGTTCAGGGGAATGAGAATTCCCTACTGAGTAGCGTCCTGCTCCCAGACACCAGACTGGTTTTAAAGTGGAATTTAAGGGTAAGTATTTGTTTAACTTCTTTAAATTTGGTAACTATTTAATTTATATAGAAATTGTTTTAATTCATTAATATATAATTAATTTGTCAATTAAATTTTGTAGACTCTGAGGGGAACAGGTCCTATAGGAGGCTGACAGCCAGAGAACTGTCTATGACGACTAGCGGATGAGTGGTTGTGTCACTGAATGAATATGGCCAACCGACCAAAAAAGATGGCTAGCTGTAGAACAAGTATGTATATTTTCTTGGTCAGCAGTAGACCCTGTTCCCTATTTATGTGAAGGATTAGAAGAAAATCACTCAGGACAAGAAGCAACAAGGTTTAGAAATGATAAAGGTAATATAAAATTATTATTTATAATTTTTTTAATTTAAGTAAAAGAATATATATTTTGTTTTTAAATTATTTAATTGTTTGATTGTAATATTTTTTTTATTTATTTAGTTAACTTGTTGTTTATAATATTTTTAAATTAGTTAAATGAATATATATTTTTTATTTAAATTACTTAATTGTTTGATTATGATTTGTTATTGCTGTAATTTATTTTTATTGGTAATATTTTGAAATTAGTTAAATGAATATATATTTTTTATTTAGATTATTTTATTGTTTGATAATAATTTGTTATTTATTTCATTAATTTATTACTTATAATATTTTTAAATTAGTTGAATGAATATATATTTTTATTTAAATTACTTGATTGTTTGATTATGATTTGTTATTAATGTAATTTATTTTTATTTATAATATTTAAAAATTAGTTAAATGAATATATATTTTTTGTTTAAATTACTTAATTGTTTGATTATAATTTGTTATTTATTTCATTAATTTATTGTTTATAATAATTTTAAATTAGTTGAATGAAAATATATTTTTATTTAAATAACTTAATTGTTTGATTATGATTTCTTATTGCTGTAATTTATTTTTATTGATAATATTTTGAAATTAGTTAAATGAATATATATTGTTTATTTAAATTACTTTATTGTTTGATAATAATTTTTTATTTATTTCATTAATTTATTACTTATAATAATTTTAAATTAGTTGAATCAAAGTATATTTTTATTTAAAATACTTAATTATTTGATTATGATTTGTTATTGATATAATTTATTTTTTATTTATAATTTTTTAAATATGTTAAATGAATATATATATTTTATTTAAATTGCTTAATTGTTTTTCTTTATTTTTTTAATTACAGAGTAAATTTATACTGGGAGAGGAATTGAGGGCGGATACAATCAAGAGACTGGGGTGGTATGGAAGAACAGGAGGGCTGACCTATGACGGGAGTAGAAAGGTGACGGGACGAGGCCCCTGTAGAAGATACTGGCAGATATACCTGGTGGAGTCCCGGAGCAAGACTGGTTGAGTTATGTTTATTTTAGGATGTCGACTGACTAGATGGTATGATAATATTGCATTAATTATAATTTTTTTTTTTTTGTCCCATTTGACTAATTTAATTTAATTTTTTTATATTTTGTTTCAGGCTCTTTCCCAGATAAATACTGGGAGCGTCAGGCATTAGACAATACGTCATAGGGCTGGATCTAGGAGCTTTGCTATCACCTATGACGAGATTGTAAGTATTTGAAAAGAATTTGTTAAATGTGTATATGTATTTAACTTGTAATTAATAATTTTTTTCATTTCATTTACAGAGAGAAAGGACGCAGCAAGAGCGGGGATACACGCCCACCTATGGCGAGATTGGGCGATTCTGTACAGACCTCGAGATGGGCCTGTGTTGGATGAGGTTGAGGAGATGGCGGTAAGTAATTAATTAAATATTAATATAATATCGCAGTGTAAATATTTTTTCATACTAATTAATATCTTTATATTAATTTTGATAAGCGCGGATAACTCGGGTCGATGCCGAGTTGCGTGAGTCTCAGGGGTTTGCCTTGGATCCCACAGCCTCACTTTTAGCAGGTCGTGGCTAAGTGCAGCACCTTGGCCGAGTTAGCGGGCTCAGTCTTGAATCCACACCGACTAGGTTGCCCCGCTCGGGTGGCGCTGGCCCTTCATACACTGCAGGGAGCTCTTAGGAGAGCGCAAGAGCGAAGCGGCCGGGTTCCTCATCCTCAAACGAGCTGCAAGAAGAGCTCAGGTGAGAGATAGAGGCCAGGATGGAGGAGCGTGATCGTCAGTTCCAGTTGCAGCTAGACCAGTTGAAGGCAGCTGCTATGGCCATGCGTGATGTGGTGATCACTATCGCTCCAAACATCCTGATTCCTGAGATCCTTGACATACGCCTGCCACCAGTCCTGCCCTTGCACGACCAGCAGTTAGTCTCGCCCCAGCACGATCAGTTGCCTGCCCACCCCCAACAGAATTAGCAGGAGGATCTAGCGACCGACGATCACGATGATGCTGCTTCTGCCCCTCACTCCTGATTTCCCCTGTTTTACTTGTGTAGGATTTTATTTGGATTTGGATTTTATTATCTTATGTTTTATGTGGATATTTATTTAAATTTTATGTTTATTTGTTTACTTTTATTATTTATTTCTATAATTTTATTTATATCAAGTATTACTTAATATATTGTTGCACTATATAAAACATGCTAAACATATATTCTTTTAACATTAAAATTCATTCTTAGAATATGTATTTTAATATTTAACATATCATGAAATTTTTTAAATTTTATGCATACATATATTATTAATACCTTTTAATACTTATTTATTATTTTAATATTTTTGTAAAAGTTAATACAATAAATATTAATTTATTCTAACAGATATTTTGTAGCGGTTTATAAAACAAAAATGTTTTCAATTTCTAGCAGTTAAATAACTGTTAGAAAATTTAAATTTCCCTACTCACTGGAAATTCAAATTTCCCTCGTCCCTCAAAATTTCTAGTGGTTGTAAACTGCTAGAAAATAAAAAAATTTCTAGCGGTTAACTGACAGCTACAACATTAACCGGAAATTAAAATTTCGTGTTGCCTTGAAATTTCTAGCAGTTATAAACTGCTAGAAAATATGTAACCACTGTATGGCTCAAAACTTCTAGTAGTTTTGAACCGCTAGAAAATGTATAACCGCCTGAATGCAAATTTCTAGCTGTTAAAACCGCTATAAAAAATTGACCATTATGTAACCATTGGCAGCCTCCTTTATAAGCTAAAGAACTCCATTTGAAATTCATTTTAACTTTTCTTTGAGCTTCCTATGTCATATGTTCACGAAATTTGAGCAACATTAGTGATGGATAAGTCGTGGATCAACTAGCACCGTTCGACTCCGCAATACTTGGCTGGTCTAAACTATTTCTTGGATTTTGGTTTTACCAATGCCACCGTAAATGATAAGATTCATTGTCCATGTCCTAAATGTAATTTCAAGAAGTAGCATCCCAGAGATATTGTTAGAAAACATTTGATCTTTAAGCCCTTCTCGCGAGAGTATGTATTTTGGCAACTACATGGGGAACGACTAGATATGGTTGCTGAGTCAGTTCTAGTAGTTTCATAGATGGGAGTTCAAGTGGATGAAATCGATGCCGTGAACGATGCTGTACGTGATGCTTTTGGCGTTCACAAAAGTGAGGATCCCAACGAAGATGAAGTAGAGGGGCCTCAACCCGAGTTTCTTAAAAACGAAACTACTCGGGAATTTTTTGACCTCATGAGTGAAGCTGACAAGCCTCTTTATTCTGGGTGTACAAAGTATTCTAAGTTGTCATTCTTGGTGAGGTTGTATCATATCAAATGCTTGTGTGTTATGACTGACAAGGCGATGTCCATGCTGCTGGAATTGCTGGGAGATGCTTTCCCTCAGGCTGAATTCCCTCCATCTTTTTATGAAGCAAAGAAGATTATTAACAAGCTTGGTCTGAGCAACTAGAAGATAGATGCATGCCCAAACGACTGTATGTTGTACTGGGGAGATGACGCAAACAAGGAGATTTGTACGAGATGTAAGATGTCTCGCTATAAGTCGATACGAAAGGAGAAAAAGTAGAAGAAGAAACCAACCAAAATTCTCAGGTACAATTTATTATAATGTGTTACTTGTTTCATCTCTAAATATTCGATATTTGAAATTCTCAATACAATTGATTATAATGTGTTACTTGTTCAGTATTTAAATATTCAATATTTGAAATTTTTAATACATTATTTCTTTAGATACTTTTCTTTGAAATCGCGGTTGCAAAGGATATATATGTCATCAAAAATGGCTTAGCACATGAGGTGGCATGTGACTGAGGAAAATCTAGATGGCAGGTTAGGCACCCACGAGATTCGGAGGCGTGGAAAACATTTGATGTGAAATTTCTAGACTTTGCCAATGATTATAGAAATGTACGTCTTTCATTGGCAACCAATGGTTTCAATCCCTTTGGAAACATGAGCACAAGTTACAGTATCTAGCCGGTGGTGTTAATTCCATACAATCTACCACCTTCGATTTGCATGAAGCAGAGCTCCTTTTTGCTTTCCATGATCATTCCTAGCAAGAAAGCACCAGGAAATGATATATACATATACCTACAACCGTTGATAAACAAATTGATCGACCTATGGATGAATGGTGTTGAGGCATATGACTCATATGACAAGCGACTATTCAATCTCCGTGCAACCTTGATGTGGACAATAAGTGATTTTCCCGGTTTAGGAACTTTGTCTAGCTAGAACGTGCATACTGGGTTGGCCAATCCTGAGTGCAATTTTGATTCCATGCCATGTCACCTTCCACACAGTCACAAGTGATGCTTAATAGGACATCAACGATTCCTCGATTCCATGCACAGATTTAGATTGCAACGGATTCGCTTTGATGGGAAACAGGAGAAGAGAGATCCTCCTGTTACTTTGTCTGGTGTGGATATTTTGCAGCAGTTAGAAGATGTTAATGTCAAGTTTGGTAAGAATGTGGATCCTGAACGATTGGGACAACGATCTCGTGGGACATCTGATGCACAACCTATGCAATGGCGGAAGAGAAGCATATTTTTCATTCTTCCTTATTGGGAATCTAATTTGCTACGACACAGTTTGGATGTTATGCACATTGAAAAAAATGTGCGCGATAATGTGCTATGTACGTTGCTCAACGAAGCTGGAAAGTCTAAAGACCATCTCGCAGCTAGAAAAGATTTACGGCCTTAAGGAATTCGTGTAGAGGCTTGGCCTGATGAAAATGACAAGTTTCAACCAGCTAAATTCACCTTGATGAAGCATAACAAGGATATCTTCCGTTCGACGCTGAAGAACATAAAAGTACCAGATGGATATTCTAGCAACATCTCAAGTGTATCGATTTGCAGGCTCAAAATGTTACTGGGTTAAAAAGTCATGACTCTCATGTTCTTATGCAACAGCTACTTCCATTGGCCTTGAAAAACACACTTCCTTCTGATATATCAGTGGTTTTGGCGGAATTGTGTTCATTTTTCAAGAAGTTGTGTGTGAAGTTCTTGATAGCAGAAGAGCTTGATTAGCTGCAAAATAAAATAATTCTTACACTTTGTCACTTGGAGATGATATTTCCTCCATCGTTCTTCAATGTTATGGTTCACTTGACTGTCCACCTTATTCGAGAAGCAAAGGTTACAGGCCCAGTTCACTATCGATGGATGTACCCTATAGAGAGGTACAATTGATTATCTTTTATCCTCGACCGCCTCTTTAAATTTCACATTGTTATTTCATTTGCTCGCAATTATTAATGGAATATTAACCTACAAGTACTTGGGAAAATTAAAATCATATGTTAGGAATAAGGCGTGGCCTGAGGGGTCAATAGCAGAAGGTTATTCTGGGGATGAGGTCCTAACTTTCTGTTCAAGGTCCTTTGATGACATGGAGACATCATTTAACCGCCCGTGTCACGTAGATGATTCTCCTCCTGGTCCTTCCACCTTAAATTTATTTCCTCCTATCGGGAAACCAATTGGAGGATATGAATTCTTCAGACTCACTCCCACAGGGAAACTCCAGGCACACAGACATGTTTTGATAAATTGCAGCCAAGTTGAACCCTTCATGCAGTAAGTATTATATAAGCTCACTAACTTTTAAACTTTATATTTGTTTCTCACTGACTCTTCTAACAAAATCACTTCACTGTAGTGAGTTTAGAAGTTACCTTAGGTGGCAGCTACGAGGGCATGCTCGTTCTGCTGACATTGATAAAAGAGTCCACAAAGAGTTTCCTGTTGGTTTACACGTCGAATATGTAATGACAACAGCCCATACACAGATGAATTCAAAGCTCTTTCCCTTGGTCCATTAGATCATGCACGAAGGTTTGCTGTGTATAATGTCAACGGCTTCAAGTTCTGTACGGTCAGACGTGATCAGGGATTGCTCACACAAAACTCCGGAGTTTATAGGACATTCGAGACGAGATGTTATGCTAGCAGCAGTGACAGCGATACGCGCTTTGGAGGCGTCACTTACTATGGAAAGCTAATTGACATCATTGAGTTGAGTTACCGACTTTTCACTGTAACTCTGCTCAAGTGCTCCTAGGCAAATATGACAACTCCACGGGGACTCACTATTGACCACTTGGGCATCACCTCTGTTAATTTCTCAAGACTTATTCATACAGGGGAATCTGAAGATGATGAGCCATATATTCTTGCTTCCGAGGCACACCAGGTTTACTATGTCAAGGACGAGAAACATAAAGACTAGAATATGGTCGTTCACCTCAAGTCACGGGATCTTTATGATATAGGTGATTGTGACATTATTTATGACAGCGAACCCTTCCAACCCTCGAATTTTTAAAACTTCTTTCCTTAAGGAGACGATAATTTGGCAATTATCAGGTATATGTCTTTTCTTAAATTATTTAAATAATTAACTACTAATTACTAATTTTTTCTAAATATATTATAATTCTAACATAATTTTTTTAAATATCTCTTTCCAGGTAGGATGAAAATCAAGAATAGCAGTTTTAAAAATTTTTATCATTCAAAAAATTTGCCTTTCATAAATAAATATGTATAAATTAAAATTGGTTTAGTTTTTTAAAAAGTAAAAAATTACAATTTGTAACATTTACACATAACCGCTACAAATTGTGAAACCACTACAAATACTAGCGGTTTTATAATACGCTAGAAAATGTAAGCTGCTACAAAATGAATAAAATGCTGCAAAAAAACCGCTACAAATGTCTCGCTAATCTCTGTAAATACCACATCATCTCTTCATTCATTTGTCCCATCTCTTTTCCTTCCTCTCCCATTCTTCTTTATAATTCTCTCTTTTTTTCTTATTCTCTGATATGGTGGTTTTTTTCTCTTCATTATATGGTGAGGTGATTATTATTTTATAAATATTAATATCTTTTATTTGTTTTTAGGGTTAATTAATCTGCAAGTCCTTATAGTTTTAACCAATTTTGAATCAGGTTCCTATAATTTTTTTTTTATCAAGTCCTTATATTTTTGCTTGTTTTTAATCAGGTCCTTGCATTTATTTTTTTTTTATCAAGTCTTTATCAGTTTACCTTATTTTTAATTAAGTCCTTGAATTTTTTATTCTTTATTTTATAAATTCTAATAGTACTATTCTATAAAAAGAAAATAGTATATATTATTTAATATTAGTTTATAAACAATAATATTCTAAAAAATGAATTATTATAATAATTTTATTTTTTTAAAAAAAATTAATTGTTCCAAAAAATTTTCCTGAATTAATTATTTATATTACTTATTTTTATTATATAATTATTAATTTAATTTAATTATTAATATTTTATATTTTAGTATTAATCTATTTAATTAAGTTTATATTTAATTAATAAATAAAATTTAAAACTACATGGACATTATTCAAAATTTAGTGAAATTATAAGGACTTAATAAAAAGAAAAATAAGTGTAAGCACCTAATTAAAAACAGGTAAAAGTATAAAGACTTAATAAAAAGAAAAAAAACTATAAGGATTTGATTCAAAATTAGTTGAAACTATAAGGACTTGCGAATTAATTAACCCTTGTTTTTATTTATAATTTACTAACATATTTATTTCTCTTTTTCTTTCACATTTTTCTTTTTCACATTTGTCATACCTTCGTCAACTGATTCAAGCACTTCTCAACATAACAGTTTAGGTTCAATATTATAAACTATCTTATCTTTAATTCATCTGTCTTATTAAATTTAATTCACTTTATTTGACACAATCATAACTTAATTACTTATTATTCATTACAAAATTCAAATGTATAACATGTAACACATTAGTAATTATACATATTAACAAAAATTCTCTAATATAATCTACTTAATGGTTTCTAAATTTATAATATTATATTTTTTTAATAATCAAACATCTCAATTTATTTTTTTTTGCCTGAAAAAACTTTCTCGCGGTTTTCAAACCACTAGAAAATGAATAAAAGAGGGACAAATTTCGTAAAATTTAAATATCTGCCACATTTCTAGCGGTTAATAACGCTAGAAATGTTTTGGTGCTAATTACAAAATTTCGATTCTCGGCAAAATTTGATTTCCTCTGAATTTTCTAGTGGTTAATAACTGCTAGAAAATTATGACGCCAAAATGAAAATTTTTGTTTCCTGGCAAAATGAAATGTCACTCAGAATTTTCTAACGGTTAATTAACCACTATAAATTTTTTAGATCTTTCTAGCGGTTCATAACTGCTAGAAATTTCCACTTCCAGTACTTGTTTTTTCTAGTGGTTATTTTAACTGCTGGAAGTTTTTTGGCATTTTCACCACACTATGTAGCAGTTCACGTAACCGCTAGAAATCCCTTTCTAACACTTGATTTTCCAGCGGTTTGTGTAACCGCTGCAAATGTTATTTAGAGCGGTTATAACTGCTAGAAAAGTCATATTTTAACCACTACAAAATACATGCTTTTTTGTAATGATATTAACCAAATTCAAGCACTCTCCTCACTTTTCCCCCTTATTTTTGGAATTTTTCTAGATTTTTCATTAAGTGTTTTCTTGTGTTTGTTTTTAGTTTTTTTTTTATGGTTGTTTTGAGTTTGTTTAGGCTAGTTGTTGTTAGGGATTGATTATGTTACACTCTCATGGCTTGGTTTGATGGCAATCATAATATACCTTTGCATTCTCACTCTTTTGTAGGAAATGGCATGTAGAATGAAGCACCTTCTAATTCAACATGTTCTCAAGAAATTGAAGAGTCATTACGATAGTTGGACTCTTTCCAAAGTCAACTAGACTATCAAATGCCTAATCCATATTAATCACCTAACCTATCATTCCAACCACATCAATCATACTTCAATCATATATTTCCACAATATACTTACTACCATGAGCCACCTACTTCATATTACCAAGAGCTTTCATTCCAAACCTATCATTGGTACCTTACACCTACTTACCCTTCACATAGGCATTTCTCATCATACCATAAATCCCTACCCCAATTCCTTGCTTTGAAACCTTCTGGACTTGATGCTTTCCTTGTACTATCAAACATAGATGGCCAAACCCATGATCTAAGAAGGATGTATGATAAAGAAAAGATTGAGGCAATTTAAGCTCAAGGTTATCTCTTTACTCATTTATTTTATCTTAACTTTGCATTGATTAACTATGTATAATTGAATTGTCAAAGAAGATTAACCAAGGGTAACATCGTGATCCATGGAAGGGGAAGTTTTGGTGAGGTGTAGTTAGCTTCATTATTGAGTAAATTGTCTACGTTGCTACTTATCATCAACGTGGAGAACTAGCCATCAAGTTGGCCTTTAATATAAGATGGCATTAGCTATGGTCTTTGCTCATGGCAAGGGTGGAGTTGCAAAATAGGGAGATGTTGCTGAAGTTGGTGGGTTGAGGAAATTTAGATGCTTTTTATTTTCAATTTTTTTATCACATATTCAGTAGAGCTGGAAGCCACATATACATTTTTTGCAACATAGAATAATTAATTAATGACTCAAAATACTTTATTTATAACAATAATTAAATTATTAAATATGAAAAAGACAAAGGGATTGAGTTATAGGCGAGTCAAAAGTTTAAGAACTGTATTGTATTTGGTCACAATTGAGAGACTGAGTTATAAATGAGTTAAAACTTGAAAGAGTAAAAAATTAAATTTCCCTAAATTTTTACTAAGTTATAAATACTGTAAGTTATGTTGAGTAATAAGGAAGTATCATGTCCAAATCCAAGGAAATGAGTTGGAGGCCTATTGAACATCTTAAATTCTACTAGATCCATACAGTTTTCACATGCCAGACTGGCCGATTCTTTTTTTGTTTTGGGATAAACAGGATACTATTAACTCAAAATGAGAAGAGGAAAAGCAAAGCAAAAACACGCTACCCTAACCTACAAGAGTTAAGTGTAGTAGAAGGGGCTAATCCCTTAAAATAAGATGAATCAAGATTTGAATTCCTACTAAAAGAGATACCCGCATTTAGTGCCCAATAGTACTTGGACTAGAATTGCCTCTAATATAAGGATACATAAAAAAAAAAAAAAAAAACACGCTACGCTATGATTTGTCATTAACCACCACTTCAGGTTTTTTTTTTTTGGGTTTAATAAGGGAGAAAATAAGAGAGAGAAATACTAGTAATGGAACAAAGAATGAAAGAGAAAAAGATGATGAGATAGAATATAAAATTAACTAGGACTAGAATTAGTAAAAGCACATTTTGCTCAAATACCCCTAAGCAGGATGGTATAAAAAGAACAAAACCAATTCAAATTTTGACATCTTATAAAAAGGATCAAAAGAAGTATATCCTTGAAAAGGGTGATTCATTTGATCATAGAGTAGAACTAGTTTTAATTCTGCAATATTTTGTTCATTACTCCAGGCTTTAATGCTAGCTTTGAACCTAACTTTAGTCTTTGTTTGTGGGGAGACAGTTTGACCAGCAAATTCTCAAGCGAGGATAGCCACATTACTAGATTCAGTATTATCAAAGATCATCCTCTCATTCCCTTTCCAAATCCAACAGATAGAGCAAATAACTCACCATAACTATTATTCGTACTCCTTCTGGTTCTATTTATAAGTTTCAAATTTGGGGAGAGCTGTGGTCTATTTGACAAGCTTCAAACGTTTAATGCATTTTTCAATTTTGCCCTTAATTATGTATTCTCTGTCATTTGTCACACTCCCTGATTGCATTTTTTCATGCATTCTTTTTTTCCCCCTCATTTATTATAAGGGTATATTTGAAAACAAAAGCATATTTCTTATCCATGTATTATTTTTAACCAATCTTTCATTATACACAAATTAGTTATTTGAAACTTGTAATAAAGATCTAATATTTCCCATGCTGCTCCTGGGCTTTGCTTTTATCCAGTTTCTGAGAGAAACAATTCATTTATCCTGCTCAACCATATTTGCTCATTGACTTCCTAACTTCAGTATAGTCGATGTTGGGGATGAGATCATTCCCGCTCGTGTACTTGTATTTCCCATGTCATTTGCTTCAAAACAAAGGCTTCTATGGTGCTGAATGTGCGAGATTAATAAATTTAATTTAATTAATTATTTGTAATTAAAGTATGCTATTTGCATGGGAAACTACTCTCATCGATAAAAATTGCTTTTGATATGTGCAATCAATATGATTGTTTTGGAAAAAAATTGTAAATTTATGAAATAATGTGAAATGAAATCTTACATTTAAGATTAGAATAATATCAGTAAAATATCACTTTTGATATTTAAGAATTTGACCATACTGCATATTTGAGAGGATTCATATTCACAGCGAAATTGAGTGACACTGGAAATATGGGATTAACCGCCAAAAAACAGTTAAATATGGGCCAAATCATGGGGCTGATCGACCTAGCCTATCAAAAAATGTGGGCGGGCTTGGAAGCAAATAGGCGTATTTAAAATGAGCTAGGCTAAGTAGGCCGACTCACATGGGGCTATTCATGGGCCATATTGTTGTTATTTGTTTATATTATAAAGTTTTAAAATTAAAACTCTATTTTATTCGTTCCATTTCCCTTCCCTTTTTAAGTATTTTTATCACTATCTTTGTTTTATTCTTTGTTGAAAATGAGGGAGATAATATGAGAAATTAACTTCAAAAGTTGATGTTGCTGGTCAATTAACAAAGAGACCTATTAAGAATATGTTTCTTGATGCTGATCGTTACATATGTTGCTGCTGTAGCAACAAACTCAGCAAGGTTCAAATTTATGTTTTATATTTTCTCTTTAATTAGTTATTACTTTTAAATTTTATGATTGGAAATATTTACTATCTCTGGTCTTTAATATAAGATTTAGTTGACTAATTTAAAAAAAATTAAGAAAGTTATCAAATCATTTTAAACTATTAATATTTATTTTTTTTTTCCAAACTAATTTGCCACATCTATAAATTAATATATAATTTAATGATACACATAAGTATTTTTGAGAGATCATGTAACATATGCTATGACTAAATAATTGAATAACTTTTTTAATATCTCCAAATTAGTCAATTAGGTCTTATATTAAAAAATAGTGGTACTATAATATTTTTTAATATAATTATAAAATTCTACAAAAAATCAAAATTTCAAATATTTGTAACATAATATGATTTAATATTATTTAGATCGTTTACTTGAAAATTTTAAATTAGTGAAATCAAATATAGATGGTCTACTACTCTGCAATGGCTCTTTTGTTTTGCTAATGATCATTTCTATTAATAAGGATGGGTACCATGGGAAGAGTTAATCTCCCAGCAAATCAAGATTTGAATCTATATTGGGAGAGTTAGGCCCATATTTTTTTTTGGTGAATAGTACAGGGTTTTAAGGCCTAATATTATTGAATCCTCACTGAACTTGGGAGAGCAACACCCCCCCAATCAGCAAATAACAACCTTCTTACAACCTGGGGAGGACTTTCAAAAATCATCTCCTCCACATCTATCTTAGAGTTAGGCCCATATTTAATACCAAACAATAGTTTAAAAACCCATGCGCTCAATCAAAAAATGATTACACATTTTATTTTGTGTTTTTCCTTATTTTATTTTCCTCATTCCCAAGCATGGGAGCTGTGAGCTGTATAAAATAAAAGTCATCTCGTTCAGTTCGCTTTCGGACTCGGTCACGCTCCAACATTTGCCCTTACCGTTACCGACGCAGTCTATTCCAAAACTAGACTTGGACTAGATATTTTCTTCATGTCGGTGGAAAATTATAATCTGGAGAGTGTAAAGATGCGCTTTCACTATAATATTTCAATTTAGTCTATAAAGTATTTTTCAGTTAGCACCATAAATCTCAAAGCATGAATCTTTATGTCAATTATTAGTATTTGATTATGTTTTATTAAACATTTAAATTTTTAATGTCATCATCTTTTATTAATAATGTTAGGAATAGAAGAATGATAAAATATTTTGTAAAATTAAAGGAAAAAAATTATTTTTCTAAAAAAGGATATACTTATTTCTAGATTTAATTTTTATTAAAATAGGAAATAATATTTAAAATAAAAATAAAGCTAAACCGAGTCTAATGCTTTTACATTAATATTAATATTTTATTCTATCTTTTTCACTTTATGATTCCTTGATATTTTGTGTCGCTACTGAAGGAACCTAGGTCTCAATTGTAAAGTTGAATATTCGTTGCATGTTCGAATTCGGAATTTCATTTAGGACTGAGTCGTTCTCCAACAGGCCTTTCCTAAATGTACATTTTAATTATTTTATTATATTTTTTTTAAAAATGTCTTATTATCAAAACAGGCAAAGTCATTGTCCTTTCTTTTTAAAAGATTCATCGTTTATAAACATCATGATAATTATAATTCAATGAAAAGTATATCTTTTCACAATAAATCACAGGAGAAAAATATATTCTTATAAAAGCTAAAATATACATTTGATTTTCTAAGTTTACATCAAGTTTCTATTTAATCCATTGAGTTAAAAAGTAATTTTAATCTTTTAATCCTAATATCATTATTCTCATTTAACAAAAAATATTAGACTCAACAAATTTAAATAATGACGCAATTAAATTCTTACAAAACGCGTTTTAAATTTTAATTTTTTAAATATAATTATTTTTATAAATTCTTAGATTTTTAATATTTTAATATTTTTAATATTTTATCAGATATATACATGCTTAAATTTTGAAAGATAAAAATACTACCTTAAAGAATTAAAATTAAAAGGATGTTTTGTTAGTATTTAATTGTAGAAGGGTCATTTAAATTTGCTGAGTCACCTTTTTTTGTTAAATGAAACTAATAGTGTTAAAGTTAAAAGACTACTTGGTCAAAAAAATTAGAGATAAAGTGAGCTCGAAACTCCAATTGAGCTTTACGCGACGCAAGGTTAGTTAAAAATACTCTTCTCCCTTTTGGTTCAGTAGGTGCTGCTGGGATGGGTTGCGTGTGCTGTTATATTACTTGGCCGTGTGGGTGTGTAGTTTTTTTGTTTATGATTTATGTTGCTGACTATTTGCTGGATTGCTAGCTACGTCTATTTGTTTTGGTTTTGCTTTTTACATAATTGCAAGTTGTAATAATAAGTAGCAATATAAATAATGGCACACTTTTAAAAAAATATTATTTACGTCTATCAAGCAAAAACAGATGAAAAAAGACGACTTTTTTTTTTTTTTTTTTTACTAAAGAAACAAATGAAAATAGTTTCCATTTTTTGCCTGTTCAACCAAGAACATATTCAGATGAAAAACAAAGACCCATTTATGTATGTTCAAAACAGACGCATGTATAGCCCACTTTCTATATCTATAGTATATATTTATGTCCCTCCCAAAACAAACGGAAAAAAAACCCTCCAACAGAGACGCAAGTACCACTTTTTGTAGTAGTGCACCTACGTCATCCTTTTATAACTTTTAAATTCTATCCTGTAATGTAATTTGATATCGCATTTTTACTCAATTCCGGAAGGTTTCCATTTTATCTAACACCAAGTGGCCAGTTTCTACCATAAATCGTATACATGAGTAGTATAATTTATTATAAATTTTATCAATTGATGACACAAGATTTATAGAAATATTATATAATATATAGTTATATAATTTACCAGTTGTAATCTTTCATGCTCAGAAGGCATAATCCGACTTCAAAACACAAAAGAAAAGGGAACCTTACACCAAATGAAGTTGAAAAGGGCATGGGAGTTGGATTAGTGCGTGGATGGCTTTCTGACATACTCAATGGATGACTTTATGAAATACTACCCAATTGTCACGCAACACTTTAATGGTAAATTAATACCACTTTTTTCTTATTATAAATATAATAACTAAATAATTTATTTGCAGATATGAAGACAATTAATTAAATTGGTCGTTTGTAAAAAAAAATTGCATTGGTTTTATTTTAAAATATTCTTTTTAATAATTTGTGTAGAAACTATCCTCCGATGAAAACTTCGTTACTACGGTGAAATGAAACAGTTTAGAAAGTTATAAACTTGAGAGTAAAAAATAAATTAAAATTTTATACATAGCATTTATAATAAACTTCTGACTAGCTGAATAATTAATAACAGGGAAAGAAAAGGAAATTAAAATGGGAAGATAAGTAGAATCAGATTCTTTTGTGATGTCTCCGCGTCATTTGACTTTGATTTAAAGCATGAAAGTGAACAACACGCACGTTTACTTACTTTTCTTTTCTTGTGCTTTCTAGGATATGCCCTTTCCCTTAAGGATCCTTCCGGGAACACGCAAGGATTCTGCTCAACATAAATAAACATGTTTTACACACACATGCGTATTCAGCAAGATATTCAATCTTTTTAACTTTATCAAAACATCACAAATTTTTATATCACATAAAGGAAAAATAATTATATATTTTTAAAATAGAGATTTATGTATGTGATAGACCTTGTCGCTAGGTAATCAAAGTTTTACTAGGGAAAATGCAGCAAGTGAGGCACTACCTAGGTCATTCTTCACAAGGAGCCTTAAGTTGTATTTCAATTCTTAACAATTCACTATTAATTATCAAATTACCAAGATGAGAGCTTTAGTTCAGAAAAAGAGAAATCAAAACAAGAAACAAATCTAATGAAAGGTAAATTGCAAATGAGATTCAGATGAGAGATAGTAGTTCCCCTAGCAATTTATCCAACCTTCCTTGTTCAATCTTATAATTTGGAGTCTCTTAGTGTCAATTAAATGGATAGATTCAGCTACTGCTCAAATCTCTCTTAACATAGATCAGAAACAACTATCTTACTAGATTCATTATTTTGATCTATGAGAAGGAAAATCAATTGGCAAGAACACTTGAGAAGCAAGTTGCAATTCTCTAAGAATGACCACAACTGTGAATCATCAATATATTCAACCAAAATTCAGATTTACAGAACAACAGTCCAAGTAAAACGAATTGGATTTACAAATCAACAGAGAATCCTCTATTCAACTGAACTAAAGGACACAACTCACATCTGAATGTTCAATCAGATCTAAATTCCAAGAAACATAAATCTAATCACTCAATCTTCATTCTAATCACAATTGTTCAACTGAAACAAATGACTCTTAGAATAGAAGGTAGAAAATAGATCTGAAATGACTCCCTGTTTAGCTCCATGAACTCAGGTCAGCTTCATTGCTAGAAGAACTTGGAAATTCAGCTACTCATACTCTGGATTAGGGTAGAAACAACAAGAATTGATGAAAGATCCATGGTTGATCGGTGGAAAGGAAATTGATGGAATTGGACGAAAATGGAAGAGAGAAATGAGAGAGGGCGGAGAGAGCAAGAAATTCGCGTTGGAGGGAGAATGGGTAACTGAAAATCTGCTCCCCTGTTGAAGCGCGCGACTTCAGCTTTTAAATCTGGAAATTTCGGTCATCCGCCGCGGCGCCTCAGTCAATCCGCCGCGGCTCCTGTCCTGTACGGCGTCGTTTTGATTAATGATCCTGAGCTTCATGAAAACCTCCATCCGCCGTGGCGCCTTAGTCCATCCGCCGCGGCGCTTTTCACCGAGAGTACCTTGGAAATCCGCCGTGGCGCCTTCCCAAATCAGCCGTGGCGCCTTAGACAGAATGGCGAAAATGCTACTGAAACTTCCTGAAATTCATGCCAAAGCAGGGATCAAAAGTACACACAAATAAAATCATATAAAAACATGTAAAAACACTTGCAAAACCTCATAATTCTTCTCACCAACTCTTATACACAATGGAACCTAATTATGCCCAAAGTATGTAAATATAGATCGCAAAAGTATGGTTTAGGGCTAGAAATATATGTAAATAATGAGACTTATCAACTCCCCCACACTTAGCTTTTGCACTCCTGGGCAAATCAAGTTTAAACTTATTGTGAAAGAGAAGGATGCGAGAAAGGAATAAGCAAGCTCAAAAGTTCAGGTTACAACTGCAACCAACAATGATTCTTCAACCAATATCCATCCATGGAACATTCTAATGCAAGAAATCAAGCAATGATATGTAATTTAATCCAAGTGAATAAGATATAGAAGACCACACAAGGGAATTAGTGTATCACTCAACTAACAAGTATCAAAGGTTCTTTCACTCAATTCACTTATTCAAATGCTCTACCATATGCTTGTAATAGCTCTACCTCTCCACCACTTAAATACATAAGTACTCAAGAATCAAGAGGACTTTTGTGGCTTGTAATGTAAGGGATGAGAAGAAATGCACAAGGATGCATAGAAGGATAGAGATAATATGTGAATCAATGTGTAGAATTCAATAGCATTAGTAATATTCAATTGAGGATTTGACTTCTTGATCTTGAAGTCTAAAGCTATAAAGGTGCTTTTTTCCCACTTTCTTTTCTTTTCTTGCCTTTTTATTTCTTTTCAACTTTTCTATTCTCTTTCTCTTTTGTTTTTTTTTTTTTTTTTTTCTTTCTTTTTTTTACATTCGCATGTTTCTTCTTTCTTTGTTGTTTTTTTTTTTTTTAAGTTCAAGTATGCATCTCCTCATATCAATCCATCAATTGAATCCATCAAAATGCTAGTGAATTCTAAAAGGAATTAATGAAATGAAATATGCATCCTTGTAGGAAAGAAGTTTTATAATTGAGAGTGAATGAATGGAAAAATTCAACTAAAAGGCTCAAATGGGTAACAAGGGATAAATCATGTAGGGGTTGGCCATTTGGTCTAAGTAGCTAATTTGAATGAATGCCTCAATCATGTTCAAGAATACTAATGTTACATGTGGTCTTGATTAAGAACTAAGACAAGTTCTAGAGAGTATAAGAACTAAGTGAATGCACACACAGAAATGAATATAAAGGCTCAAAGAATCCTTCCAACTAGGCTTGTCTTCCATATTCATTCACCTCAGGTAAAGAACACATCATGCTTAATCTCTATGCATTAGAAAATTTCACTTCAAGATATTAATTTCTAAATCAAATCAGTCACAAATGTAACATTAGAAATCCTGAAGCAAGCTAAACCTTCAAAAAGTTTTTGAAAACTGAGGTTCTTCTACAAAAGACACAGAACACACAAAACACAACATTCACTCCCCCACACTTGATCCTTGCATTGCCCTCAATGCAAATTTGAACAAAAGATAGCAAGGAAAATTGGTAAGGGAAGGAATGGAAAGAAACAACAGAACACTTCAAAACAAACTAAAAAAAACCTACACTTGCTACTAGTTATGCCCTCCCCACACTTGCTCAAAAATGGAGTTCAAGAATGATAATAATCAAATAAACACAGACTAAAGTGTGTGAGGAAGGGAACAACCTGGAATTATGGTGGATCAAAATTCTCCTTGTAAATTTTGAGCAGGTGACCATTGACCTTGAAAGTCTTACTGCTCTTCTCATCTAGCAGCTCTATCATGCCAAATTTGTGAACTTTAGTGACCAAGTATGGTCCTTCCCATCTAGTGCTCAACTTCCCAGGTTTAAATGTGAATCGTGCTTTATACAGCAACACTTTATCTCCAACCTTGAAAGTCTTCCTTAGGATTTGCTTGTCATGAATCATCTTTGTCTTCTCCTTATAGAACCTGGAATTTTCATATGCTTCGAGTCTCAACTCTTCAAGTTCCTGCAATTGCAATAATCTTTCCATACCAGCAGAATCAAAATCAAGGTTACATGCTTTTACAGCCCAAAGAGACTTATGTTCAATCTCAACCGGTAGGTGACACATCTTACCATAAACCAATCTGTAAGGAGACATGCCTATTGGGGTTTTAAATGCAGTTCTATATGCCCACAAAGCATCATCTAATCTGGCACTCCAATCCTTCCTAGATGGTTTAACTATTCGTTCCAACACCTTCTTGATTTCTCTATTTGCATTTTCAGCTTGCCCATTACTTTGGGGGATGATAAGGTGTGGATGTCTTATGTGTCACACCATACTTGGTGAATAACCCTTGTAGCAATTTATTACAAAAATGAGTGCCATTATCACTAACTACTGCTCTAGGAATGCCAAATCTAGAAAAGATGTTATTTTTCAGAAATTTAAAACAGTAGCAGCATCATTCTTTTTGGTTGCTATGGCCTCTACCCATCTTGAAAGGTAATCAACTGCAAGAAGAATGTATGTAAAACCCATAGAAGGAAGAAAGGGGCCCATAAAATCAATACCCCATACTTCAAACACCTCACAGAAAAGCATTGGGTGTTGGGGTAATTCATGTTTCTTAGTTAGGCCACCAAATCTTTGACAAATGTCACAATTCTTGCAATACTCATAAGAGTCTTTAAAGAGTGATGGCCAATACAAACCAGCTTCCAATATTTTTCTTGCAGTCTTGTTAGCACTAAAATGACCTCCACAAGTTTGAGAGTGGCAAGCATGCAGGATGTCTTGAAATTCTTCATTTGGTACACATCTCCGAATGATTTGGTCGCTGCATACCTTCCAAAGGATTGGAGGATCCCAAATGTAGTGCTTAGACTCACTCTTAATCTTCTGCATCTGAAAATGAGACAAAGAGGGGGGAATTAGACCAGCAACTAAAAAGTTGACAATATGGCCATACCAAGGTTCCAAGAGAGACAAGGCAGAAACAGAACAATCCTTAAACTCATCACAAACAGAATCTGAACCGATTACTCCCCTTGTAGTTTCTGGTAAGCGACTTAGATGGTCAGCCACCACATTTTCTGCTCCAGGTTTGTCTTTGATGTCAATGTCAAACTCTTGGATCAACAACATCCACCTTAAGAGCCTCGGTTTGGATTGTGGCTTGCTGAAAAGATACTTGACAGCAGAATGATCAGTGAAAACAGTAACCTTAGAGTTAATTAGGTAAGGCCTAAACTTGTCTAATGCAAAAACAATAGAAAAGAGCTCCTTTTCAGTAGTTGTGTAATTAGTTTGAGCCTTATCTAGAGTCTTTGAAGCATAAGCAATAACCTTGGAAACCTTACCATCCTTTTGTCCCAAAACTGCACCCACTGCATTATTAGAGGCATCACAACACAATTCAAATGGTAAATTCCAATTAGGGCAAGTCAAAATAGGTGGAGAAGTCAATCTGGATTTAATCTCATCAAAAGACATCTTACATTCATCAGTGAAATCAAAGGAAGCATCTTTTTGCAGCAATTTAGACATTGGAAAAGTCACTTTACTAAAATCTTTTATGAATCTTCTATAAAATCCAGCATGGCCTAGGAAAGATCTAAGCTCCTTAAGATTTGTTGGATAGGGTAGAGAGGAAATTACTTCAACCTTTGCTTGTCTACCTCTATTCCCTTTTCAGAAATTAGGTGACCTAGAACTATTCCTTGTTGAACCATAAAGTGACATTTTTCAAAATTCAGAATAAGATCCTTTTCAACACATTTTGATAGAGCTTTTTCCAAATTCACTAAGCATTCATCAAAATTATTTCCATAGATGGTAAAGTCATCCATAAACACCTCAATTCCATTCTCTAGCAAATCACTAAATATGGATAGCATACACCTTTGGAATGTGCCCGGTGCATTGCAAAGTCCAAATGGCATTCTTCTATATGCAAATGTGCCAAAGGGACAAGTGAATGTAGTCTTCTCTTGATCTTGAGGTGCAATGGGAACCTGAAAATAGCCACTGAAACCATCAAGGAAACAATAGTGAGATTTACAAGCTAATCTTTCAAGCATTTGATCTATAAAGGGTAGAGGAAAATGATCTTTTCTTGTAGAATCATTAAGTTCCTATAATCAATGCAAACACGCCAAGAATTCTGGATTCTAGTGGGGATTAATTCATTTTTTTTCATTCCTAACCACAGTGATCCCACTTTTCTTAGGAACAACCTGAACTGGACTTACCCACTCACTATCTGAAATAGGGTATATTGATACCAGCACTAAGCAGCTTGGTTACTTCTTTTTAACAACATCAAGTATGAGTGGGTTAAGTCTTCTTTGAGGTTGCCTTATGGGCTTTGCATTTTCATTTAATAATATTCTATGAGTGCAAATTGAAGCATTTA